>NC_084858.1:14757500-15058314 GCF_951802175.1 Populus nigra | reverse complement strand
AATGGTAACCAAATGCGAGCATCATTAGGTTCCAATGATGAACAAAATGAAGGCTTTTCAAGAGAATCTAAAATTTATTTAATTGAAGATCAAATCTACTTATGCAATAGCAATAACTAACTCATTTCGGAAAAATTCAAAATTGAAATAATTTATCTATTTATACCATAGATAAAGAATATGTGAATCAATTTCAAAGCATCATTAATACAATCCTCAAGGATTTCATTTTCATTATAAACTTTGAGGATCCCAGTAGCCAATTATTATAAGAGTATAATAACCATCCTTTTTCTTTCTCCCTTTTTTTTCCCTTTCTTTTCCTTTCAATCTCAAGATGATTGATATATATTGCAATAGTACCCGGAGGGTAAAAAAGAAGAAGCAAGCAGAACCAGCTTATCTTAATATTTCAGTAGTTTTACAAAAAAGAGTCAAGGAAGAATTAATTTAAACATTTATTAATATATGAAGTGTAAATTTTTAGATACAAGAGAGAAAGTGTCATCGCGAAGAAACTTTAGGATGTTTAAGGTAAATTCTTTGAAAAGTTTATAATCCAAGACATGTTTGTTAGAAAGCAATTTCTTTGCTTTCCGGAATTGCTTTCTTTGAAAAAGATGTGATAAAAAACCAGTAAAACATTAGCTAGTATGGATTGAAAATTGAGGTAATTGAATTTGCAACAATAGAGATCATAAATTTGATACACAAGAAGCGTATTCTAGAATTTTTTTTCTTTTCGTTCTAGATAGTGAAGGGGAGTCTTCCATTTTATCCTATTCATCGGTACTAATCATAAATAGTAGAATTTTTTTTTATCCCAACCCACAATCTAAAATCTAAACGAGGAGCACATATAGCCTAGTACATGTTCCTCAATGCTGAGGGCATTCCCCGAGAGCGGGGGATTTGGTGACATTTCTGATTGACTGTCTTGTGTTTTTAATAAGTTGTTTAATAGTTGACATATTGAATCATATGTATAATGAGCTGGTTTAGATTAATCCTAACTGGATGTACTAAAATGAAAAAAATTTAGTTTAGGATCTGCTAAAATGAAAAAGAATGTGGATGATACCAAAATGAAAGAAAACTGCATATCATGGGTTAAGTTAATTATGATAAAAGAAAAGAAATCTTGGATTGGATAAAATATCAAGTGAAAAATCTGTTTTTAGGGTTTGTTTTTGTTATGATTTTCTTAATCAATTCAATATAAAAAATACTAATAAGTGCTCAATATATTTATTAAATATATGGGTCCATTTTGCTTAATAACCGTAGATTAAATAGCGAAATCAAAATCAAGGCAGTTATACCAATCAATTTGATACTCTTCCAACCAAGAAATGAAAAATAAAACTAAACTAATTGCACAATAAAATAAAATGTATACGTTTTTTTTTTCATTTCCATTTACATAAATATATTCCATGGACCTACTCTAAGAAAAGAAAGAATATTAAACACCGCATCAACCTCCATGAACGGTTGAGAAGACTCCACATGTTGCCTCCATCAATTGTTGGGCAATCATGACCATTGATGCCGGGACACTCATTGTAACTAGCAAAAGCATTCCTAGGGCCAAACTAGGCCTTGTATTCATCAAATGCAATTGCAAAAACCCTACAAACTTACATATAAACTCGTCATAGGATGTATAGCACTGCTTCTCCCACTCCATCCACTCTTCTGGAGGCTCATAATTTCTCTCCACCATTTTCATTTCATGAATGCGTTTCCTCAGCACAAGCATGCTTTCATCCACGAGCAACTCTCCATATCTCAGCCACTCTTGGGAGTTCTCTCTCCGAGAAGCGAGAACAACCGTGCCGCTTGACCTCTTACCACGCCCATATCTGCGTTTTTGTGGGAAAGAAGGAAGTAATGAGGAGCAAAGAGGAGCCGACTCCATTGCTAAAAAGCTTTTGATTGATCAAAGTAGATGAGAAAATGCGATGGAGAAGTGTAAGGTTTTTGCCTTTTTGGTTCTGTATTTATAGATGGATGGATGCTAAGATATCAAGATCTAATTAGACAAGGCTGGAGCTTTGTTGTGAGTCTGACACGTGTCCAGTTGCATATTTGGCGTTGTGATTTAAATATTAGTTCCTTAAATCTAAAGTGATATCTGTCAGTTCCTGATTGGTCTTCCATGCCTTGGGAAGCAGCCTTGCTGCTAAGGGTCGGTGCTTCTGTTTTGTTTACATATAATTATTTTATACCTAGCAGCGGCCAATGTGCCATGTTCGTTAACCATATTGTGATCGCACCCGCTGGGAACCATTCAGGCTGTTATTTGTTTCTGTATTTTAGAAGTAATTTTTTAAAAAATTATATGTTTTTTATTTTTATTTTAAATTAATATTTTTTAATATTTTTAGATTATTTTGATACGTTAATATCAAAAATAATTTTTTAAAAATAAAAAAAATATTATTTTAATATATTTTTAAATAAAAAATATTTTAAAATTCAACCATTATCATTGTAACACTTTCATTAACCCTGCAATCTCCATGGAAAAAGCTTTACTCAGCCGTGCCAAATGATTTTTTTACCATGTCTATTTGAGGAAAATAAACATTAAATGTTGAGCTGATACATTTATAAATCAGAATGATAAGTTTGAATTTAAGAATATGAAGAAAACATTTTTTTTATTATATCAAACTAATCTGACTACCGCGTTCTACGTATTTAGATCTATGTATAGACATTATTAAATCAAGGTCAAGCCTTGTTGTGAGGCGAGCAAATGCGAGTTATTTTTTAAAATAAGGTAGTGGTAAATGAAGAACAAAGGGAAAGAAAAGATATCCATTAAGCTCGGGTCCTGTGGGGATGTTTAACTAAATATGTCATCGGCATATAAATCACTCCAAAAAACATAAATAACGATTGCATTTAGTTCAGCCATTCCACCGTCAATCTTTCTTCTTGTTGTTGAGTTTCTCAAAACATATATATAGTAAAAATAATAAATTTAAAATTTTTTAAGAATCCTAAAAATTCTGTTAAATAAATCTAAAGTTGTTTAAGATTTATGTAAATATTATCTAAAAATCAAATATTCTTTTAAATTTTAAATATTTGCTTCAAAACTGAATTGTTGCAAACCACAAGTCGTTCAAATATCTAATTTCTAATGGTAATCCACATAAACCATTAGTGAAAAATTCATTAGACCCTTCTAGAAGAGAGAAATTGCTACACCTTAGAAATTGTTCAATTGTACTATCCTCACCTTAAAAAATAAGAAGCATATCATTCTAATTATAGAAAAACCTAAAAATCCTATAAATGATAAAATTTCAATATCCCTCCTTAAATAATATCACATATATTAATTTAGACTAGTTTTAGAAATTTATTCAATCAAGTTCTTATTTAATTATTTATAGGTCTAGAATTGTAATTCCTTGTAACTATTACATTCTAGTTCTCAGTTTCTAAAATTTATTTACTATCAAGTCACATTTGATTAATCATTCCATTTTAATTTTTAACTAATGGTTCTTATGTGTGTAACCCGTTGGGTTCCCTAATAAGTTGATATAATATAAATCATAATCCTAAATAAAATAAGATTAAATAATTTAATTTATTATCAATTTAATAATTGATTGATTTATAGTTGAAGATCAAATACAAATTCTAAGAACCTGTTATGATCCCCTAAATATTAAAAAAATCATAAGTAGTTTGATTTAATATTTCAGTGAGTGGTTTCTCTGTGTAATTATTATCCATTTATTAATAATATTCTGATTTAAACATTATAACATAGTGTATGTTTGCTTTTTTTAATCATGTTAGTTTTCAACATTATAGTCATTGATCCTTTAAATTAGATTTCGAAACACGTTTCAAAACTCATTCCACCTTGTTAATGAATTTCACAATCAATACTATATGAGAACAAATAGAATATTTTTCCTAATTTATTTAGAGTGATGAATCATCTCTTGATTACTCAAATACCTCAATTTAGTTTATGTTATACCCAATATTTGTCCATTGTTACCCTTAATTAGGATAACATATGGTCAGATCAGAGCATAATACTCTTTATATAGGATAACTTAGTGATCTCAAATCTAAGGATCACTTACACAACTATCATGTAGCCTTTACATAGACATAGATGATTTTTGTATATGAAATTCTTTTACAAGTCAGTTCAGTGTACATGTCATCTAATAAGCACCTGTATATTAGTTCCAGGTATCCCTCATATTTCAGTTCATAAAAGCAGTTGTTTCCTTTTATAAAAAAAGAATATAGCATACATTAGTCTCAACACTTATAATTAATGTTCAGTCTTAATAGAAAATTGACTAAAAACATTTAAGAACAATATTTTTGTAATAATCTTAAATTTTATTTTATCATATTTATAGGAACATATAGTACTATCATTTACAGTACAAATATTTTTTTTATTCTACTAGAATTTTAGCATAGTTACCTTTATATTTTTTTAATACCAAGTTATCCACTCAATCACTTTTCATAACTTGCAAATAAAATTTCAACATGTTCTCATCATTCAAGATTTCCATATTTATATATTACCATCAACATAATAACAACTTCTTTTCTTCTAAATTTCCTCAAGCAAATCAATTACTATATTATTCCAAAATATTTCACGTAATAAGACAACTAACTTAGTTACAACATTAAACCAACATGTATTCATATTAATGCAAATCAAACTTAAAACTTAATCTACATAATTACAGTCATATGGGTTAAAAAAAAACTAATTAAGAAACATTATCCATATTTAATTTAGATTCATACATTATTTAATTACAAAATTATATTACATAATAAAATATGTATTGATTTCACAAAATTACAAATGCGATATCTACTACTCGTTACGACGCTATGAAGTACATATAATTTATATAATACTCAGCATTAGTTTATAAATAAAGAATAGTTACTATTATTACTTTTATATGTGATTATTCTTAATTCATACAATTCATATGATTTAAGAACACAATATCTTCTCTTACCTCGACACTTGTTCCATTTTTATATTATGAATTTCTCTAATTATCCATTAACTAAGGAACTAGTCCTTGGAGAATAGTTTCTCTATTTTCCCATTAATTAGGGAATTATCTCATTTATCAAGGAACCAAAATATCTCTATCTACTTCTTAAATAGGGCTTTAATCCCATTAATTAAGGAATTAATATCTTTATCTGCCTATTTACTAGAGCACTAGTTCTATTAACCAGGGTAATTAGTTTCTTAACTACCCATTAATCAGGGTAATAGTCCTATTTATTAGGGTAACTAATTTTTTAAATAATTTATTATTTATCAAATAAGATTACTATATATTTAAAGAAGAATTACAGACACAATTAAATAATGCTCTAATTATAAGGTGTCAAACACTTACTTGATGTTTAAACACATGAAATTGTCTCCTATTGCTGAGTAGGTCTCACGACCTCTTTTATACTAGCATGAACAATATATCATTTATCATTCACTTACCATAAAAACCAATTTTATTTTCCATAAAGATTTCATATTCTCAATGACGTAAACTTATTCAATCATAATACTAAAATCTTACGTAAATATTAACTCTTTCAAATTAATAAAACATTTATATTTCTAATTTACATTATGTAGGCATTTATACTTTCTAATTTACTTTACATAACATGCATACTTCCGACTTAATTTATATTATCTTTTTAATTCTCCTATTCTTCATACTTATCACATAACAATCAAAACTTTCTAAACTATAATTTATAATAAAAATCCCTTATTGGCCGATCCTAAAGGCCTAATTCCTTTTTATTCATAAATCTAATTTTCATTTCAAAACTCCTCGTCAACATCTATTTTACATTTCTATAATCCAACTCATAATCTTAGATATATCTCTCACTAAATTTTTCTCCTTTATGATTCCATGTTCATTAAACATTTAATTCTAACTAAATAAATTTATTAAATCCATTCCAATTCACCATAAATACATCAACACATATTAATTATACAAAATTACACAAACATTTATTAAATTTCCATATTCCTTATTTTTATCCAAATAGGTTCTGGTTCTTTCTAAAACATCCAATTATTTTCTTTAATCATTCATTATTTACATCATCTACAAACAATTTCTTCATAATTACATCAATTTCACATTTCCCCTTATTTTCTTTTCAAAAGCCTAATCCAAAAATCTAATAATCATGCATTAAATCCATTTATTTTCTTTCAAAATTGTTTAAATAAACTTAAAACTTCTTACTTGGCAATAAAATGGATTTCAAAAGCTAACATGTCAAAGTTTTTTCCACTCCAATTTTTCTCCTCTTTACCGTGAGTTACAACCATGATTTTTCACTCTCCCTCACCTAGTTTCCTTTTAAATCTTTAGTTAAGAGATTGGTTGATGTTTCACGCTTTCTAACTAATTAATCTTACTAAATTTTTACTTTTCCTTAAGAATTTTTAATGTTTAACTCTCACAATTTATTATCTCTTTCTCTTTTTTATTTCCAATTCTTCCGACAATTTAAAGAAGAAGATGCTGACTAGTCCAACTTTAAGTTTATAAATAACTATTTTACTTTTAATAAATTTTTTTAAATTTTTGATTGGCTGTTAATATTCTTTTACAGCCTTATCAAACTCTGATTGCCCTGAAATTTTACTCTATTGTAAATCAATATGTTAGAATACTTCTTTTAAGTTTTAATCCGATTTAACAATAGCATTGAAAAGTACAATCAATAGTGTAAAGTTAGATGGAAGATGATTTTACATAAAAATTCAAATGTTTTGTTTCATTATTCTATGTATCGTATTAATTATTCCATTAAATTCTTAGAACCATCCTTTTATTCTAAAATATATTTATTTTATTTTTTCACCTTTAAGTTCATCTATAGTTTATTACCATTTCATAGTACCATTGTTGATTTTTAACTAAGATTTCCACAAACTTTTTATTTTATTTTATATATCCATTTATTGTCAATTAGAAATCACAATATTTCCTTAATACTATAAAATCTTTAACCGGTTTACAACTTTGATGCAATATAAATCTCATAATTATAATAATTTTATAATTTTATTTGTAAAATATTTTTGTCCCGTAAACTTTATCTTTATTATAGATTTATTAATTAAATATTAGATTCATTAATAAATATATAAATATTAAAAATAAATTTTTTTTATTAATAATAAATATATTTTACATGAATAAAATATAATTATTAACAGATTCCCAAGATAGCATATTCATTAACTATTTATGAATGCCTGCGTAATCTAAGTATAAAAAACAGAGAAGGCCGCACAACTTGTAGTGTAGCTGAAGTGTTCCCATGCATATAAAATGTCCAAGAAATCCCAAAATTAAAGAACTACTTCATCTATGCTTTTCGTTAGTTCTCTGAATTCTCAGTAAAACTGGAAACAAGCTAGTAACATAATGATAATATAGAAGGAAAATATTAATGAGACTCAAACACAATGGCCGCGTCGGAGTTGAATTAGAAAACTCATCGGCAAAAGTATGCTTTTCATGTTTTTTTTTTTTATATTATGAAGCATAGTTTTGAAACCTGATCTAACTATTTAGGATCTAAAACTAAAACTAAACTGAATTTTAAAAAACAAAAAATAATAAAATCCAAAGTGACCTGGTTGATCCGGTCAAAAATCTAATTACAACTTGTTAACTATATTTTTTTTTTATTAAAATAATATCATTTTAATTTTAAAAAATCAATCTAAATAACCCAATAAACTAATCAAAACTCAAATCTTAAACTAAACCGGGTTTAAAAAATACACCACAAAGGTTCTGCCATGCAGCAAATACAAAAACAGAAGAACATGATACGAACTTCAAGGACATGTAATACAAAGACAAGAACATAATGATAATATAGAAGGATGCAATTTGTCGCATTTTATCATCCCGTTTATTCTCTGCATTAATCTTCTCCTCCGTCGAGATTCTATACCATTGTGCTTGGAATCAACAATGGTGCTTCGAGAAAGATAATGACCATTTTGTATTCCCAGTGGACTCCCTCATCCCTAAGGGAAAATAATAAGAAAATCTTGAATCATTATTATTTACGGATATATTTTTAGCTTATAATACCCTCTTTCTTCTTATATTTGAAAATTATTTTTTTTTAAAATTTAAAATTTTTATATTTTTTTATTTGAAATTAATATTTTTTTAGTATTTTTAAATTATTTTGATGTTGATGATAAAAATAATTTTTTAAAAATAAAAAATATTTTAAAAATAACTGCAACTATACTTTTAAAAAATTTCTATATAGCTTATGTTTTCACTTGTGTTTCAATAAAATTTGAATTTTTTTATTTAAAATTAATTTTTTACTGTAATTGAATTTAATTATAGTGTTTATTTTGAATTTAATTAATTAATAAATTAAATTTATATATTTAGATGAATAAAATAATTTTTTATATTTTTTATATTACCATTATTATTTTTATCTTATTTCTTTAAAATTTTCTAAAAAAATGATGTTTTAGAAAAATTAGTTTTATCATTAATATATTTTTCTTTTTTAAAATATAAATTAGAGCTATTAACCTTTATTTATTTTTATAGTATTTTTAAAAATTAAATTTTATTTAAAAATTAATTATTAACGATCAAAATTCTCATCTTGATTTGCCCATTGAGCAAAGCCCATAAAAGTAAAAGAAATTATTATTTATTTTACACAGCAAAATAAATAATCATGCAACAAAAAAAATGTGGTTGATGTCATAAAATATAGAATTCAAGTAGACCAAGCAATTCTCTTTAGTAGCGAAGCAGCCACTGCCCTTCACGTCTCCCTCACAGGTCAGCCACAGAGTTCCCATCGTTCTCTCGTTCTCTCCCTTCCACCAACCAACGCAAAGGTATAATCTTTTTAAGTTTAGCTGTTTGAATTCCAAGTAGCTGATAACAATGAACACATAAATGATTAATTCACTCAAACCCTCTTCTCAGGTGGGTGTTTGAAGCGATCGAGAGAGAGAGAGTAAGAAAGAGTAAGATCAGCAAGTATGGGTGAGGTGGAGGAATCCGGTGAAATGAATAGCAGTGAAAGGCGCGTGGGAATAATTTATGATGAGAAGATGTGTAAGCATCATACTCCTGATGGTGATTATCATCCAGAGAATCCCAATCGCATTAGGGTTATTTGGAACAAGCTCTTAGCCAATAACATTCCTCAAAGGTACTTCCTTTATAACTTTTTTTTTTTGGGGGGGGGGGTAAATAGTATTAATGGTTTATGACTGGACTTATTATTATTGTTATTACCTTTGAATATTTCAGGTGTGTGGTTTTGAGTGGGAAAGAAGCAGAAGATAAATATTTAATGGCTGTTCACTCTAAAAATCATGTTAATTTGATTAGAAATATAAGCTCCAAACAGTTTGATTCACGAAGAAATGGGATTGCATCAAAACTGAATTCAATTTACTTTAATGAGGGATCATCTGAAGCTGCTTATCTTGCGGCCGGCTCCGTTTTAGAGGTATGTTTTCTTTTGTTATTAATAGTTTGACGTATTTAAGGATACTTGTCCTTTGTTTATTGTGTTCTATCTTATTTTTCAATACTGAAAGGTTTACTGAAGATTTCACACAAAGATGATGTGTTTGGTAAGAGAAGTTTCTATGAAATTAAGTGTCCAACTTTAAGGTGGTTGTATTTTTCTGTATGATTTCTTAAGCTCTTGTAAAGACAATAATTGTAAGTTCAGAATATCAAGTGTTCCAAATGGATTCATTATTAGGCTGACTATTATGTCCTGTTTTGCTTTACATTTGGCTTGCAACTTGCAATTTCTATACTGGATATGAAGCTAATTTTACTTCATTGAGTCGTGAATTATGACTAGTTTAGTAACAATATATTATCAGTCAAATTTATTTTTAATCATGAATGTGTTCTCAACTAGCTTGCTGAGAGAATTGCAAAAGGGGATTTGAATTCTGGTGCTGCGATTGTTAGGCCTCCTGGACATCATGCTGAATATGATGAGGCGATGGGTTTTTGCCTATTCAATAATGTGGCTGTGGCAGCGAGTTTTCTATTAGATGGAAGAGTGAGAACTATGTTTTTGTATTTACATATGTTCAAATTTTATTTTATCCTTGAATCTAGTTTACTAATATACTTTTTTTGTTTTTAAACTCTTACTAAGATGCTGTCTTTTTCAACATTTCATCTTATACTTGTTACCTTTGATTATGACAGCCAGAATTGGGTGTTAAAAAGATTTTGATTGTTGACTGGGATGTTCATCATGGAAATGGCACTCAAAAGACATTTTGGAATGATTCTCGGGTCTTATTTTTCTCTGTTCATAGGTACTGTATACATTTAAGTTCTTAATTTTCTCTTCCATCAACCTTTTATCACGAGCCCCAACTTGGCAATATAACCTTAGTAATATGTTGTCTATATCTTTATCTCTTGATTCTGATATGTTTTCATTGAAGCATTAACATTTTTTGAGAGGTAATTTTCTATGTTTGTCACAGATTGTTAGTGATATATCCAACTTCAGCTTTTTAGGAAGTGATTTATCAAGCTTTATCTTGTCGTAATTTTATCTTTGTTCTTTTTGTTGGGATGTTTTAAGTTGACACTCAATTTGTAATTTATGCGTGCTATGGATAATAATTTTACTTGTATCTAATCATGATGATTATGTGGATTGTGAATTTATGTAGGCATGAGTTTGGGGGTTTTTACCCAGGGAATGATGATGGCTTTTATACTATGATTGGAGAAGGACCAGGTACGGGATATAATATAAATGTCCCTTGGGAGCATGCAAGATGTGGGGATGCAGATTATCTTGCTGTTTGGGATCACATCTTGATCCCTGTTGCTAAGAAATTTGATCCTGACATGATTATAGTATCTGCAGGATTTGATGCAGGTCTGATTTCTGCAATTACTTTATTTTTTTATTTTTTTATTATGATTGTGTTTTAGGTATTTCACTAGAGATTTAGCTTTGTGTACACGTCAAAGCTCTGTTAAGTGTAATAGCCTTGACTACCAGATGCTCACACATTGTATATAATGCATGAATATGCACATTATTCTTCTTCATATGCCTTAAACATGACCTTGAACACAGCAGCCTTACAAGCAGACTTCATATGCCTTAAACATGACCTTGAACACAGCGGCCTTACAAGCAGACTTCATATGCCTTAAACATGACCTTGAACACAGCAGCCTTACAAGCAGATCCTTGATTGTTTATGACGGTGTAGTTATGCTTAGTAATACATGTTTAGGAAACTAAGCAACTTTTCAAAATACATTGGATGCTTAATGCCATATTGTAATTCATTATATTAGTTAAAATGTTCTTTTGGTTGCATTTACTTCTACATTAAATATCTAGGCATTCCTTTGTAATTTATGTATAAGATAGAAATCATATTCCCTGTTGTATGTTGATTTGATGTGTGCTTCTAATAATTTTATGAGATAACTGGCTTTTTGTTTTTTATTTTATTAAGTGTTGTTTTACATCTTTCAACAGCTGTTGGTGATCCTCTTGGTGGATGTTGTGTCACTCCATATGGATACTCAGTAATGTTGAAAAAGGTTGCTGCTGCAGTTAACTTTTTCTTTCTTTCTTTTTAAATTTGTATGGTATTTTCATAGTGATGTTTCCTCAACTGAGGGGTAAAGACTTCTGGACTTGTACAGTAGCACATTTGATAGGGATTTTGCATGAGAAACTTAATTTTATTTTTGAATTCTCTAGGTTTTATTTGAACTGCCTTTATGGGTGGTGATTGGTTTTTTTATAGGGATCTTACTTGCATGAGAACATAATGTTTTTCTTTCTTTATTTATTTTTTACTTTTCTTTTCAGTTGATGGATTTTGCCCAAGGTAAGATTATGTTGGCATTAGAAGGAGGATACAACCTTGATTCTATTGCAAATTCATTTCTTGCATGCATGAAAGTTCTTCTTGAAGACAAACCTGTCAGTGGGTCTGTAGAGGCATACCCATTTGAGTCGACATGGCGTGTGATACAAGCGGTAAAATAGCATATTTGAATTAAACCTGATTATCTTTTTCCTCCACCAGTATCAATTTTCCTTATTTCTGTAATTGTTTTTTTCAATCTCAAGTGATGTATTATTTATTCCCCAGGTTCGCAAGAAATTAAGTTCCTACTGGCCTGCACTTGCAGATGAATTACCATTAAAGTTGACTATTCAAAATGCCCCTCATCCGGTAAGGCTTTCGTAAAAGGAACATCCTTTCTCTTGCAAGTCTTTCATGTCATAGTCTCACCAAATTTAAAAGCAGACAATTTTTTTATGGGTGAATAAAAACCTGAATTTGTGGGGGGGAAAAGTAGATAGTGCAAGGCATTGAAGGACATGATTGTAGAATTACTATTAGACATAATACCTGAATGCTGGTTATCTAAATGTTGTTCTCGAAGGAAAAGAGTTTTCAACTTAATTTTTTATATTTCCTCATGTAATTTAGATATGTTTTGCTTGCTGCTTTCATTTTAATGTTTTTGCCTAAATTGCAGTTCTTTCTACTCTTCAGTTGTGTTCCATGCTAAGATAAACATTTTTCATTCCAGCATATTCTTATCTCAAACTCTGACTCTGAAGGTGAGGATGAAAAGGCTCCAAGTATTGATTCAGAAATTGTTCAGGAGGTCATGGAACCCTTTTCGAAGCTGAAAGTTGAAGATAACCAAGGTAACGAGATAATTTGAAGCCAGAAGACGTCAAAGTTGAATTATTCTGTAATTTCGTTTCATTTTACATATTGTCAACTAAATGCCAGATCAAGTGGCTGCATCTTCTACCTCTTGGAGATCTGAGCTTTCAAAGATTGATATTTGGTATGCTTCTTTTGGATCAAATATGTGGAAGCCTAGATTCCTATGCTATATTGAAGGTGGTCAGGTACTATACTTGGTATCATAGTGATGTTACCATACTGAATGAACACGGTTTTAACAGATTCAAAGCATTTCTTAGGTTTTGGTCCGATGCATTTTAAAGTTTGTGCAATTAATATTTTGAAAATTTGAAAGAGTCCACCTGCTTTAGCATATATCAATTCCATTTTTTGTAAATGACTTTCAGGTAGATGGTATGAAGAAGCCATGTACTGGTTCAATGGACAAAAACCTGCCAAAAGAGATTTTGTGGAAAATTTTCCCACACAGACTATACTTTGGTCGTGATTCTACACGTACATGGGGCCCTGGGGGAGTTGCTTTTCTTCATCCTGATAGTAGTGTTGGTGAAAAAACTTACATGTGCCTGTATAAAATAACGTATGCTCCTGTTTCTTTTCTTTTTTTTTCCTTTCAAATTTCTAATGTATATCTCTCCCTCTCGATGTTTTGAAGTGAATCTTGGTCTTTGTTGGATTTTCAGTATAATAAATAGAAAATTCATGAAAATGATTTAGGGTTTCTTTTAATTATCCACTTTATTTGTCTTCTCACTTGCTTGCTTTCCTTTTTTTCCCTGCTCTGCACAGACTGGAGCAGTTCAATGATGTTTTGCTTCAAGAAAATGTATCGAGTTATGAGATGAATTCACCTGTATTTGATTTGGCTGCACTACAGTCTATCAAGAACAAGGGGTCCATTTCTTTGGAGGTTTTCAAGGCATGTCATATTTGTTGTGCCTGGCTTGTATCAGGCTGCAACAGACAACAGTAAAATACTATTTTACATTGTGGGTTTTGTATTGCTCGCAAAATTCACACTTTGTTTCTCATGCAGAGCGGCTGGTACCATAATGTTGTTTACTTGGGAAATGAGCGTGATATTCCTATACTGACTATGACGTACACACTGAGACTTTTTCTTTGCTGTTTGATTTTATTTTTCTGAATTTTTCTCTAAGCATTTTGCACTCTGTGATTATTCAGGTGTTCAATTTCTGATGCTGAAAGCTTTAAACTTGGAGAGTTTCCCGTGCGCCGTCCTTCTAAAGAGTATGCCAATACCTTAGTGAAGGGCCTGGTTGAAGGTGGACAACTCTCAGAAGAGGAAGCCATTGCTTACATAGAAGAAGCTTCTTCGAAACCACTGTGTTAGCAACCTCAGTCTTATTTAATATCTTCGTGTAAATGTTTCAAATCGGTAGGCTTGATGAAACAGTCATTCGTGCTCTTCTGACAGGAAGTTTGAGAGTGTATTACTGTATGTGCTATGAATACTCCTGATTCTGGCCAAACCTTTCAATATTGGTAATTGGCATTGCTGTGGGTCTGAAGATCCCATTGATCCATGATGTGTTGCTGGTCATCATTCCTCCTACGATGACTGATGTAGAAGACATTTTTACTAGCGATGCAGCTGATTTTCTTTTTATTTGGAATATTCTTGATTAGTACGAGTATGATTGCACATGCATGGTCAACTATATTTCTTCATTCGTCCTTTGTAGAACATCTATTCCGAGGTAATTCACTCATTATTTTCTCATTCAACAACTTGGGTAGGACTTTTTAAGTTTAAACACATCTCCAGTGCCAGTATTCACACACCGCTGGCGGTGTGCATAGAGCGCAGATTCCAAGGTCCTCTGACTTGTATTGCCTTTCACCATCGAAGTCATGGCTGTAGAGTCTGTAATTGGACGAAGTCTATGCGATTCTTTTCTGGGTCTGGCCGGGCTACCCAGCATGCATCCTTGTACCCATAAAAGCACAACTTCAAGGAGCTTAGGCAATCTAACAATGGAAAATAACTGTCCAGATTACTTGTGTTTATGGTGTCATGAAACCAGGAGCCTTTGAGCAAAGAAACAAGCAGAGCATTCGGCAACTTTCCAACGCCAAGCACACAATTTTTGAACAGCGATTCATAGAGTTTCATTGATTCATCGGTGTGCTGATTAAAAAAAAAATGCTCGAACCATCACTCACCAGCCCCTCCATAACTCCTAAAATGGATCTACTGCAGAGCTAACCGCAGAATGCTCAGTGGTAGTGTTTCAATGTTCTCCGTATGTGTTAGGAAGTGTCTCTTATACCTCCTCATCAGTTTTGGGCTGTAACATGAACTTGCAAGTTGATCATGGGCAGGAGCAAACAACCAACTTGAATTGGAAAAAGGAAAAATAGCCAAAGCTCAATGGTTTGGCACAAAACATCCTCCATCTGATCATTAGTGGCAATAAACTAAACTTGTAATTCCCTTTTCCCAACCATATCACAAACAAAATGAAAATCATTTCAACATGTTTCATGAGTGAATAATACATCAGCCTCTCAATTCGCTCCAAGATTATCACACTATAAGATAAGAGGAGGAGCCATTGTAACTCAACAACAACATTAACAATAATGTTACATTCAACCTTCGTAGAAAATCAAGCAACCGTTTTCTACTTACTAGACTTATAAAAGATAAAGTTATAACTAAAACATAAAGCATAAGCACTCATAGACTTTCGATCATCGACATTATGAGCTCAATCATAGCCATTGAAGCCATGGAGTAGGATATGAGAAGAGGCAACAAAAATAAGTCAAAATAAGATATCCTATACAAATCTCATTAACAACAAAAGAAAAACACAACTATGTAAAAGAGCTCTAACCACCCGATAATATCACTTATGTCAGAATAAGCAGAATTATTGTTTGAAGTCGCAAAAATATGAGAACCAATAGTCATTGATGTGGAAACTAGCTGACATTGGGATATGTTAACCTTGTTCACAATGTCAAAGGCATAGTGAGATTGAGAGAAGAATAGCCTTTGAGAAATTTATTGCATCTCAATACCAAAAAACTAACTAAGATGATCAAAGTCTCAAATAAAGAATTCTATACCAAGATGAGCAATCATCCAAGTCACAAAAGAAAGATCATTCATTACCTATGAATAGAAGAAAAATTGATCATTACCTATGATAAAGATATTATCAACATGAACTAGAATATTGATGTAGATAAAAAAAAATACATATGTAAAAGTGAAGTGTTAGTATGTCATTCATGTAAGTCAAGACTCAATAAGAAATTATGAAGCTAATCGAACCGTATACGCGGTATTTGTTTAAATCCACAGAGAGACTTGTGAAGTTTGTATACATGAAAAAAAGGTGATGATCAATAAAACACATAGACTGTTTTATATAAACTTTAGTGTAAAAATACCATTAAAAAAAGTATTTTGAAAATCTAGCTAATAAATAAACTGACACATATGAAATAAAAATAACCAAAACTATTTAAACTATAGCTAGCTTAATAAATGAACTAAAGGCTTTGTCAAAGTTAATATCCTTTTGTTAATGACACCTTTTGGCTACTAGTCAAATCTTATAGCATTCAATGAACCTATTAAGTTTTTTTTTTCACCCATTTGCAACCAATAACATTCATAAAGAGATACAAAAGAACCAATGGCCAAGTGTGATTGAGGATCAACATATTGATTTTCATAGCCATTATTGAATTTCATTTGAGATGTTGTTTGATATTAGTGTAACAAATAAGTTGTAACAAAAAGGGTAGAGCAAACATGGCTACGGAAAGACACAAAATAAGATAACATTTAAGTTGACATGGATGAATGGTCATAGGATGAGTATAAATAGGAGTATATTATGAGATATTTGAAAAAAAAAGATAGACGAGAGCAACTATTTTCATGAAAACATTGAGACTAAAAGTAGTGAGCAGAGTTCTAGAGGTAGATATATGACAAGAGACGATATGAGACTATGTTGGAGTTGTAGAATGGGAACCAAATGTAGAGATCAAAAAAAGGATTAGAGAAGAATCATCATAAGGTGTCTCACAATTAGGAGACAAAATTGAAGGTGAGGATGGCCATAAAAAAAAAAGGGTAATAGGGTAGATACATGAATGCTAATCCATGAAGAATAAGTAGTGGAAGGACAAGAGAAAAAATATTATAAGTATGAAAAGGAAACTAATGAATTGGACTTGGTATAGAAAAAGAAAGGTATAAAGAAAGGAGACTTATCAAACATGCAATATCAAATGACATAGACTTGATGTGTATAGATATCCATGCAAAAATATCCTACGTGATCTAGACTATAACTAAGAAAGACAAGCTGGTATAATAAAAATCAAGTTTATGTTTGTTGTATGAAGGTAGAAATGAGAAGCATAAGCAACTAATTGTTTTTTAAAAAAATTCATAGGTTGTCATTTAAAAAGTTTTAAAAAAGGATATTGATGTTATAGAGTTGGAGTAGACATTCAATTAATGAGAAAAATAATAGTTCCAAAGGTATGAGACTAAAATGTTTATGAGAAAGAATCATGTTCGAGTAAAGTGAGACCAATATCAATAATATTCTTGTGACGATGTTCCACGACCTTATTTTGATCATGTGTATAAGAACAAATCATATAATGAGCAATACTTTCAATTTTAAAATAGGAATTTATTTTACAAAAGTAATTGTTTTATACTAGTTCCAAACTAGGTGTCAACTAACTCTTGAAATTGAATAAAAACATTATAAGTTTTAAATGTATTACATAAAGAAAAAAACATATATATAAAATAAATATACAAAAATAACAATGTACTTATATCCATTCACTGAGTAGGTTAGTGAAAGAACCCAATTATCATGAAAGACTAAGAATAAGAAAGCCAAACTAAAATGCTTCAACAACCCTAAAGGAGGTTGATTGGACTTGCCTAGAGGAAAGTTGCTTAATTAAAATGATAATTGGCTAAGAAAGAAATCAAAAGAACCTTTTTAACCATATAGAGGGCTTGACACAAGTTTTGAGCCTTATTAGAGAGAATCAAATAAAAGATACAAGAGTGTGGATGACTAAGTTGATAACGCAAGATTTCATTAGTAGTTTTATTTGACAGAAAACACTTGAGGACTAAATATAGAGGGATAATACTAAAGCTAGTAAAACCATTTTTAGTGATACTAGATATGAGGATAACTCTGGAAACTTGATCATTGGCAAGACTGAAGTGATTATGAATTTAAAAAAAAAAAATTCATGATTTTTTTTTTTAAAAAATCATTAATAAAAGCAAATTATTGTACAAAAAACAAGGACTTTGTGATATCTAGAATATATAAAATGATAAATAGTTTTAGGAAACATTTAGGCGTATGAATTGAAGTATATATTCTTAAAATTATTCGAAGCTAGTGTAGGGTTCTACATTAATGAGTCTAGCAATTTTCAACATGACATAATGAGTTGTCTTAATATCAGAAAGCCGCCATAACATTATGTCTATTATCACACAATTTAACTCAATTCTTCCTTTCCTCCAAATTATTTTTATGGCTGGCCCTATGGTATGGTTTAGAATTGCCCATGTTTTTCTTTCAATTGTCATCATAATTCTACTTTATCTAGCACTTTTGAGCATATAGAATTAAAATACCCATTTCCCCCAAATTTCCCCAAGCAACTAGAATGAACATTTAGCTCTGTCTCTCTCTTATTATAAAAGCATTAAAATAAAAGAGAATAGATTGTAAAAAAACCTTACCCAACCAAATTTAAACTTGATTTAGTGAGTCTTTGTCAATTCTCCACTTCTCCTCTTCCATCCAAGCTTTCTTTCACTAATTTATTCCACTCCTAAAACATCCTCCCTCTCTAAAATCTTTCTCTTAGATTGTTTTTCCCTTAGTAAAACCACTCTTAAACCCTCTCTCACCCCTGATCTTGGAAGAACAACCATGAATTTGAAGAAGAATAAACAAATGGAAGCTCCTTTTTGCCCATTTATATTTGGCTGTTGTTTTCTATAAATTACAAAAATGCCACTACTTAATAAGTCATGTATCACTTATTGTATTTACCCTAACGTTATTACTGTTTTATATGGTTAAATCATCAAGATTTTTAACTAAATTTTTAGAAATTTTAATATCTAATTGTAATAAAAATTTCTTCAGATCCTTATTAGTTTCAGTAAAAATTTATGCAATTATTCGTGAAGCTTATACTAGTGATTAATGTTATATATTCACATGTAAGATCATATATTAATTTATCTAGAGTTTTATTTTATTATTTTTATTATTATTGTCTAATTATTTTCACCTCAATTTATAAAAAACTTTCATTTAAATAATAATTTTACTTGATGGGGGGATTTATGTTTTTTATGACGGGGCTACCATTTTGCATACCAATTTATTTCTCTACTCCATCCGGTATTTAAATAAATTCATTGAGGATTTTTCATTTCAGTCTAATTTTTTTTATATAAATTATTATTTTTCAATCAAGAATTTTTTTTATGTAACCCTGGTTTACTAACTTTGAGTCGGAGGTTTACATTGAAGCTGCCAAGAGTTAGGACCACTGTTGGATCTAGGACACCCAAGATTGGTACAAAGTGCCTGGAGTCAGGCAAAAACCAAGTTCAAAGCCTTTTAAACTTTGATTACAAGCACTAGTCTCAACAATTTGAGTATCTTATTTAGAAGAAGTGCATTTAAAAAAAAACAAAAAAGCCACTACCAGAAAACCGATAAATACAAACGGAAATACCGAGAGAATATTTCCGTCGGTAAATTTTCGAGGGATTTTACCGACGGACATATTCCCTCGGTATATACCGAGAGAATTACGGAGGGACAAAAAAATTAAAACAAAGCAAAAACAAATGATGACGTGTCAGGATTTACCAACGGAATTACCGACGGAATTTATTCCATCGATAAAATCCATCGGTAAATCCGTTGGTAAACTTGTTTACACTGTTCATCATGTCAATTACAAAGGGAATCACCGACGGATAAAATCCGTCGGTATTTTCCAGAGAACTCCAGAACTGTTCACTTTCCAATTGCACTTTTAATTGTTGTTCTTTACGGACAAAATCACCGACGGATTGAAAAGTCGTCGGTGTTATTTGGCGGTTTTCTGAAAAAATTCAATTGATTTAAAATTTTCATTTAAATATTACAGACGGAATCACCGACGAACTGAAAAATCATCGGTAATTGTTGGCGGTTTCTAAAAACTTTTTACGAAATTGAAAATTTAAATTAAATATTACCGACGGAATAATTAAAAAATATTAATATTCAATTATCCGTCGGTAAATTCGTCGCTAACGCGCCCCAATAAAAAGGCTGAATCCCTTATTTCACAAGAGACAGACTTATTTCTTCTTCTTCTACTTCTTATTCTTATTCTTCTTCTTCTTCTTCTTCACTATATGTAAAAAACATCAATATCTATTTCTTTCTCTTCTTTTCTCTCCTCATCTCCTTCTCTTTTTCTCCATGCTCGGGTATGTCTTCTTCTTCTTTCTTCTTTTATCCTCTTAGTTTTTTTTAATTAATATGCTTTACGAAAAAAATTTTCTCTCCTTAGCTTCACTTGCAACTACATTAAGGTAAGATTTTTCTTCTTTTTTCATGATTTTTTAACCCTTTATATTTGTTTTTTTATTTTATTTTTAATTGTTTTTGTTCTTAATAATTGTATAAATGTTGTTGTGAGATTTGTTTTTTCATATGAGATTAATTTTTAGTTGATTTATTTATAGGATTTTTAAATTTTTAGCAGTTGCAACTTCATTTTTTTAATATGAATTTTTTTAGATGAATTTATTTTTTCATTTTATTTATTTGTTGCAAATTTGTTTGAGTTGATTTTCTTATTTTTTTTCAAGCATTTTGAGTATATATTATACAATGTTGATTTATGTTAATTTAATTATTTTATAATTTTATAAAATGAATTTTTTTAAAATAATTACCGACGGAATTACCGATGGAATTTCCATCGGTAATTCCCTCGGTAAATCTGTTGGTAATAAAAAAATATTATTACCGAGGGATATACCGACGAAATGAAGTGGGTAATTTTATTTTTTTATTTCCGACGGATTTACCGACGGATAAAAAATTACCAATGAAGGATTCACCGACGGAGCATTTCTGTCGGTGATGTCGTCGGTAAATTAATTACCGATGGAATATGTGTCTTACGCCGACGGAAAAATTCCGTCGGTAAAACTGTTAAATCTTGTAGTGAGCTAAAAGAAAATATGTTCAACCTAACAAATTTTCAATTAAATTAAAAAAAACAAAAAATGATATTAAACAATTTAAACTTTTCTTTCTAGATATATTCATTTTGTAACTTCTGTTCATTTATTAAAAAAATCTAAATCTACTATGGAGATGATGAGATGAATAGTTTTAAAATCGTGCATATATTGTGTGAGTTTGAAAAGAAATTGTATTCACTTTTGAGAGATATGTGATATGAAATTATAGGTTTGGATCTCGTAAGTTATATTTGATATGATTTTTAGAAATTCATTCAAGTTATTTTTTATTTTTTACTCAAAAGAATTATAAGTATGCTTAATTAGAAATAACTTTTAATTTAAATTATTTTTTAAATAAAATTGAGTTAAAGTTTTGCTTTAATTAATTAAAAGTATAGACTTTTAACTTTTAACTTAAGGATTCTAACTTATATTACACTCTGTTTATTTTTTAAAAAATTTAAACTATTTTGTTTTACCAAAAATACATATATAATGATTTTAAATCATTTTTGTCAATTTTCTAAATTGGACAACATCTAAAGTGAATTTTGCAATTTCGTATTGCTGGTGAAACCTTAATCAAAACCATATAAATCTAGTTCGAAGACGGAAAAATAAAGAAAATAGATTTTTGAACTAAAATAAAACTTTTTGCTAATGTGTGGCTAGCCATATATTTTTTCTGAATTTTATATGTTAGTTCTTTATCTTTAAATATTATATTTTTACTATATACTTGCAAGTATAATTTCTTCTAATTAAGCTATAGAAAGGTATAATTAAAAAAAAGTTTGAAAATAAAAAAAATCAGCTGGTTCTATGTTTATATGAACAATAAAGCCAACCCATAAATTATAGGGTCGGTTTTTTTTTTTTCAAACCCAGAAATTATAAGTTCCTCTCAAACACAACAAAACAGAAGGTCCAAAAATATTTAAAGTTTTCCTAAATGGAAATTTCATCTTTAGAATTGAATGCTCGCGCGCTGCGGGGAATTAAAAAAAATTATTCTATATAACAGTCACTGTTCCAGTTGAATATGATGTTTTGATTGTTTTGTTTCTTCTCGCCGGGAGTCGAGGCATAACATATTTTATGGTTTCATGGTAGGAAAGATCATGCCCAGGTGCATGCACTTTGCTTGGCCACGCGGTATGCCCTTTCGTCTTGAAGAATGTGGAAACAGCTACCACCACCTCAAATCACCCTACATATGATGTAATTTTAAGAAAATTTTTAATGTTATTATATTGGTAAGTGCGCAATACAAATTCAAATCAAATAAAAATCTATGTATATATTTTTTAATAGAAAACAGTACATTTTTTAACATAAAAATGTCCCACAATAAAAAAAAAATACATCTAGACCATTTGATTGTGTTCTTAATATGAATTCAATCATCAATTCAAATATATTTTGAAAAACATTGCTAATTATAATACAACCATATTATTATCAAATAAAAACTAAGTACATGTTCGAAGAAAGAGCTATCAGTTTCAAAGGAACGTAGAAAATCCTGATGTAGTTTTCTTTTCTTCGAAGTTGTGTCTTACCTAGCTAATGACTTTTTTATTGCTTCAAAATAGACATTCCTTCCTTCTTAACGTTCATGCATCTTGGACAGTTGTGTCCTACCTTGCTAATTGTTTTTTTATTGAGCACTAACTCGTCTCAGAATTTCAAACTCCCCTTAACACGGTTTTAAATAGGAGCAGAGATAATTAAGGCATAAACAAAGCCGCCACGAACCACAAGTTCCCCTTGCTATATATAAATACCCCAATATTCCTTTGCATCTTGTAAAACTCAGCCGTAAGAAAAGAAAAACTTTGCTTGAGCACTTCTCTGTTTTCACTCATGGAAGCAACAAAATTCTCATCCTCCAAGCTTGCCTTGAGGCCAATTTCTTCAGTGAAACCATGCCCTAGAAGAAACACCGTTGTCGCCCTTGATAGAAGAAATAAGGGACGAGACTATGGGGGTAAGCTTGTAGATGAAAGCATGATTGTACTGCGATTACGAATTAAGGAGACGAAGATGTCGGAGGAAAGCAACAATCCACCTTCTCATTGGATGGAGTGGGAGAAACAATATTTCATGCATTGCAACTACAACAACGATGTTTGTGAAGCAGTGCAGATGTTGCAGAACTATTTGATGAATGTTAGACCAAGTTTGGCACTAGGGATGGTGCTACTTGTTTCGTTGAGTGTGGCCATCTCTACTGGGGTGGTTTTGTTGCAGGCTATGGAGATGGCTATGGGAGTTCTATCCGCCTTACATTAGATGATATATCTATATATATCAAGAATTCACGAGTATTAATGACTTTGATGATCTTTTGCGAGCTTTGTGATCAGCTTGTACTGTTTGTTTTACTTTTGAGCTGATCATGAAATCCTTCTTTTCATGTATTCGGATTATTATTATTTTACCAATGACCAATTGCTTCAATTCATAAATATTCTTTTCTTTCTTTTCCTCGTTTTTGATTCTTTGAGTTTCTTTGAATTAATTATATTACTCCTTCCTTTGTCTATGAAGATTATGTAAAAGAAAGGTATTAGCATCCAACTACGTCGTATCTAAGATAAGTTATATTGTTTTGTTGTCTGATAAAATCTAAGGTCTTGTTGTGATTTCTAATTATCGGTTTGTCTACGGTTTAAGAAAAATCCTCCTCTATAAAGATATCCTTATCTTATTGGGTAAAAACCTAACTGTTCTATGTCGTCAAAAGAAAGACGTTTTTAATATCAGAAATACGTTTTACGTATAAATTTGTAATCCCTAATACTAAAACAAAACAAAATATATTTTTTGAAAATTTTAAAATATTAACCAAATTCTTGTGACTATAATAAACTGGTTATTAAAGCCAAAATGCATGCTAAAACATATTTTTTTAAGTTTTCTTTATTGTATGAAAATATGATATGATTTCTTTCTAAAGACTTGATTGAATACATGAAAACAAAAATATGTTTTTTTTTCAATGTTTTGACGAAAACCAAATATTTTAATATTGAATTTGTATATTTATAATACAAAAATGATACAAAAATACGCAGGGCAATCACAAAATTTCCGAAATGATTTTTTTGAATTTTCTTTTTTTTTGGACTGGGCCGGACCCGACCCATCCATTTTGGACAATGGAGAGTGAATTAATTCACTCTCCACTATTCACATGCAACATGAACAATGAAGATGGGGAGCAGAAGAAGAAGAAGGAAGAAGAGAGGGGCAGGGAAGCAGACCTGACGGTGACTCACGGTGGCACTAACTCCACTGAATTACTCGAAAGATTATTTCATAACACTTGTGATAAACACAAGCAACTTCAACATTTATAAATATGCAAAACAAATGCACTCAAATTTAGTCATTTTCATTTATTGTATATCTTAAAATAAACTAATCAAAATAAATAATTTCAATACATAACTTACATTGAGTAGTCAACCTTCTACACTACAATAATTTTATCAGAATATGGACCTCTTAAAGAAGGAATTCAACTTTTATTGCCCAAAATGAATGAGTCTCGATCAATATCGTGCATATTAGGTGTCTCTTCATGATCAATAGTGTAATGCGATAACCATTCAGTTTTATATATATATGAATTCCATTCATAGATAATAAGTTGTGCATCCTTGTTTAATATGAAGACACATAACCTATCATTAAGCAATTCCATATTATAACAGTCATTATACAAAGCTAGATCCATTCTAGCTTTCATATTGTCCTTAATTTCCCTTTTCTCATCCATAAAAATATTATCAAATACATTCTTTTCAATATGCATGACAATCAAATTATGACAAATGACATTAGTCTTGCAATATGGAAGATCTCATATAATACTTTGCTTTACCCAATTATGGATCACACCAAAACCAGAAACTTCTACTTACCAAAATGAAAACTAAACACTGTCATAACCTAATTTTTGATCATTTTATGTTAATTATTATTGTTATTATTTTATTTACTGAAAAGGATAAAAAAATGATGATAGTGAAGAAAAAACAAGTAAAATGAAATAAATGAAGAATGAATTAAATTTTGGGTTAAAGGCAACATGATTAGAAGTTTTGGGGTTTTAGAATTAATTTAATTAATCCAATCAGGGACTTAATTGAAGAATTACCAAATTTTAGGGATAACTGGGGTCAAAATTGTGCTAGATTAGAGTCAAAGGACTGTGTTGTAAAAAAACGCTGAAATGCTGAGGTCCAATTAAAGTTTATCCAGGGGCTCATTACAAAAATGTCAAAACTTCAAGGACCAGATCATAAATAGCAGTTGATGGGAAAACGGAGCCGTTGCATGGACAAAACTGTTCACTGTCTTCTTCCTCCGTTTCATCAGTTTCCAGCCAACGCTTAAATCTCAGCATTAAAGGCGCTTAAAGGGTCGGTTACAGGGCATTTAGGAGACCGACCGTTACCACCGATTTTGGCCTTATAAAAGGAGAGGGAGTCGCAGCCAACGGGGGGAGGAGAAACAAAAAAAAAGGAAAAAGCCAGGAGACAAAAGGGGACTGGAGGAAAGAAAAAAGAAAGAAGAAGAACCCAGGAAAGAGAGGGCATCACCGAAAAGCCCCTCAAGAAACACAGCACCGGGGGAAGAATAGAAAAAACTTTCGTTCCTCTGTTTCTTCTCAAAGAAACAGAGGAGGCCACGAGCAGCGGAGGAAGAAAGCAGCTAGCCCACCAGTCCTCCATCACGTTTCCGTTTCTCTGCTTCCAAGAGGAAGTAACACCGGGAACACAACAAGACGCAAGAACAGAAACTGTACAGAGGGGAGCAAGTTTTCTGCCCTTGTTTCTTCTCACAGAAACATAGGCATTTGTGCCTCACGATCGTAAGGCACGAACGCGTGAAGAAAGGCCATTCTCTGGCCACAGCAGGGGAATCACGAAACCAAGGATATACAGAGAGCAAAGAGAACCCGAAGAAAAACCAGGGGAAGGAGACTAGACAGAGAAAGAAAAACAGATATAGAGAGAGAGGGGGAGAGACTTCTGAGAGCAGAAGAAAGCAAGAGATAAAGAGAAAGAAGGGAGAGAACATCGTCCGATCAGCCCTCCATCACCGTCATCCTCATCTCCTAATGCAGCTCCAGCGTTAGAAGGGAGAGCGTCGTCCGGCCAGCCCACCATCACCGTCATCCTCATCTTCAAGGCGCCAGGTAAGTTGCTCTTTCCTGCCGTTTATTTTAATTACATGCTCCTGTAGAAAAACTAAAAAAATGGCCAGCCGGGTCAAGCCTGTGACCCGGCTAGGCCTGCTGGGTCCAGCCCAGCCACATGGGTTGAGCTGGGCCCAGCCAAAAAAATAAAAAAATATATAAAAAATAAAATATAAAAAAATAAAAAATATGCATGCATATATTTAAATTTATTTTTATTGGTTTATTTAAAGAGTTAGAGTCAGCAACACCATTCATTTTTGTTTTGGGTTACGTAATACTTACCAACGCCAGAGTTGGAAGTATCCGTAATCGAATATTCACAGGCGCCAGAGTCAGGAATATTGTAAACAAATCATCATAGCATAAACTAATAAACATTTAGCAATTTAAGACAAAACCAGCAATGCAGTCTGTCTTAGGCGGAACGTTTAAGGGGTGATAATATCTTCCCTTTTACGTAACCAATCCTGAGCCATAGAATCTCTGTTGACCAGTTAGGGTTCCTAGTGACCATAATACTAGGTGGCGACTCCTCAAACAACACATTTTCCCTTAAAAGAACAAGATGCCAGAAATCTGTTCTTTCCTTGATATATTTTGTGGGCCGCCGCGATGTTGGGTGCGACAAACACAATGCCTTTATTCTATGAAACTACATCATGCAATTCTTCACCTGACAATACCAGTGATGCAACATCCATCTCAACTTTACCTTTCAAGAAGCCTTATATATTGCTTTTGTATTGATGATGACTTGGTAAAAACCTCTGGTGGAAAAAAAAACAAAGAAGCTTTTCCACCATTCATTAAGGTAAAGGCCTTATTATGTCAAATACAATATGGACAAGATAATTCTTCATGTGTGCTCAAACATGAAACTATCTTGTGTGTAGGAAAACCATTTGTAATCCACATCAATGTTTTTTTAATCTTAAAATTTTATTTTCTTGAGACCTCATATGTCACAACCTCGATTGACCATAACTGATTTAATTCATTAATCAACAATTAAAGGAAAAAAAATCTATATTTCTACCTGGACTGTAAGGACCACGTATAACTAGAGATAAAAACATAAATTTTAACTTCATACATATTCCTGAGGGTAAGTTATATATTGTTAGTATGACTAACCAATAAAAATAGAGTGTAGCAAAGGATCAAAATAAATTAAATCTATTTGTACACAGGTCAAGACACATGTTTCATGGTTTAATTAAAAAAAGAGTATGCATTCTATATTTTAAACTACTTCCAAGATTCACCAAAAAAAAGATGCATTATAACTTCATCCATTGCATTATGTGGATAATGCCATGTCATATCTTTCGCAATCTTTAAAGATAAAAATAACATTTGCAACCTACAAGTAATTGGGAAGTATCTTACTTTTTATATGCAATAAATGTCCTTTCTCTACCACTATTGGTTTATACCAAGCATGTTGACAGGTTTTTTATTAAGTAAAATTTATGTATTCACCATAGTACAACATGAAAAAGCTTAGACATATATCAATTGTTTGGTATCCTAGGCTAAGAGGTTTCATCATAGATTTTGCAGTATAAAAGCTCTCTTTAAACTTATTCCATTTAGATAACATGCTATTAGCTCATTTAGTGATGCTATCATAACCAACCTCACTCAAATTATAATCCAACTTGATGGTAAACACTCTTGAAATGAGAGATAATTTAGCGATTTGTACACCTATAACTTAATGGTTCATCATAATCTTATAAAACTTTAAAAACCCTAATTGCAATCAACATTTGGTTCTTAAGCTAAAGAGATCTTATGTTAACCTGCACCAAAATAACCATGATTAATTCCCACTGCATCAATCACCATGCTCCTAAAAGGATTAAATTATTATCTACAAATAATATATGTTGCTAGAACAAAAAGTTGAACCAACCACCTTTCGAATGAACATAAGGTTATCCGTGTACATACCAACATAAGTATTCATCGATGAACATTTTTAAAAAAATAAATGCATCATCATAATATCTTTATAGTGGAACGTTTAATTCTTACACTTCAGAATTGAACATCTAATTTCACATACAGTAATATTCTTCAGTTTAGAAAATATAAATTAATAAAAATCTTCAACCCTTTAAAGATTGATTAGTACTTAAAAGTGTATTTTTATCAAGGTTTTATATCATCATTTTGCATTTAAAGCATCAATAACTCCTTAACTAAAGCATGTTTTATAATAACAAGTCTGATACTATAAGATACCTTTAATTTATGGCAAATGTTCATCTTAAATGCAGGCCTATCACATAAATCAAAGGATTGATTGATGAGTTTAACTACTGAAATTGAGAAGACAAAGAGAGGGTTAAGCTTAGAAAAGAGATGTTGGTTCAGTCCAAACTGGAATACTGTCCAGTCATTGGGTCATATCTACATCTGTAGTTATTGGATTTCAATTTGGTTTATATGGCTAAAAAGCTAAGATATAGGCCTAAAACATTCATGAGGAGTGAAAGACTCAATTCTGCTGTTTGGAGGTCCAAATCTTAGCAACAACGGAGAAGTCAGAATCTATCCTGCAACTCAGACATTGTTTAGTGTTTAGCCTATATCTCGAGTTCTAGAAGTCCAAATGCACTGATTTTTTTTTTGTTTGAACGATGAGACAATTTCCTAGAACTTTTATAGAACAATCTGTTTAAATTCTGACATTAGCAATGATATGTTGTTCAAAGAAGAAGATAAGGATTATCACCAAGTCAAGATGTGGCCACCCACTTAACAATTAGTCATCAAATCAATAGTTCCAAATTTTGGCCTATAAAAGGAGGCATTTGCCGTGTATTTAAGCATCTTGGTTTTCAGATCAAGATCATGCCATTGCTCTCTTTCTTTATATTTTTGTAATGCTTAAGTTTTGTTTATATTAGTCTCTTGTTTATACTTTTCATTTTCTTTCTTTTACTTCGTTAACTTCTATCTTATTTATGTTCTTATCTTGTTTATTTATGTTTCTCTTCTTTATAATGTTTAGCTAAATTTATTATGTCAAGGTGAAAAGATTACACTGATGGTGTAAGAATAAATATAGTATAAACTCAACATGGACTTTAATGTTTAATACTAACATGTTTTGTAATTGTTATCTTATTCACTCTTAATACTTTACTTGTTAAATGGTTAATCTAGATTTATGTTGTATAACCTTGGTACAACAAATACTTGGCACTTTTATAGCTCATACCGTATGGTATAACCGACACCTATGCTATGAAAGGAACTTGATTTGTTGTTAACATAAGTTATAATCATGAATACCTAAATACATTTACAAGTACTAGCATTATTCGAATAAGATAACTAATGTAATCATGTTAACAATTTATAATCCGATTGGAACCTCCTTTGTGTGTGGTTTTCATTTGAGTAATAAAAAGAGTTTATACTATACTTGTTTGAAATACCATTAGTGAATCCTCTAACCTTGACAATTATTTTATCCTTGTTTAATCCTTACATCAATATCATATCTCAAAGCTCTTTTTCTGTTATTATCTATTTCTTTAATCGTAGTTTATACAGTTAACCTCCCTGTGGTTCGACCCTGGTCTTGCCGGGTTATTTATTACTTCGACACTCCTACACTTGGGAGAAGACATCAATCTTTTGGTCGTGTCAAAGATATATAATCTTATCTATACAAACCTTTCGGTGAATTTAGATACATCCAAAAATAATTATTAATTTCTTAATTATAAAAACTATATAGAATAATATTGATTTTATAAATTTCATAAAAAATAAATTTTCCTCAAATTCTCAACTTAACAATAAAATTGATAAAATGTGATCAACACCCATTAAAATTACATATTATTTCAATTATAGCACACCTAGTTTATAAAATCAAACTTAATTTTATCAAATAACAACAAAATTCAATTTCCCAAAAATATCAGACAAACCCTAGCATGGAAATCATACTTTAGTACAATAAATTTCTCATAGTAAAAAGCTATAAACACCTAAATATACAAGAAAGCAATAAAAAAAATTAGTTAAATTAACCTAAAACATAAATGGGTTACAAAAAATATGTGGGTTAACTTACTTTGCGTATTGAAACTTCACAAGAAATTTAATAATCAATGTTGACACTACTGATAGATGAAAATGTGATTTGGATGCAAGTCTCGTCCTTCAGATAGTACACTTTCTAGCCTTATCTATTTTTTTCTCTGACTATGCTTTTGAGCCCTCACTTCAAATATTTTCAGAAGGATTGATCATTTTTGGATCTGGTGAATCCGTTATTTCTCATTCCTTTTTCTTCTTTACAAAACTTACTATTTAAAGTCTCTTACGAGACTTTCTATCGTAAGCATTGTAAAGAGAGGGGCAATTATCATAACTCATTTCTGGGTAATTCCCCAAATTCATCTTCTTTCTTTCAAAAATAAATAAAACAAAGACTAGCAATTTGGCAAAAGCAAGTTGGAGGATTTCAAATGTAGAAAAAATTTAACTGCGATTTTGGATGGAATCGAGAGCCTAATTGTACCTCGTTTTACCCAAAAGTGAAAATACAATAGAGATTCAAGGGTCAATTATATTATTATTGGATGAATTTGCATAAAAATTAAGTATATGGACATAATTAGATTTTTAATATGCTAATTTGATTTAATCATGGGCCAAATTAAAGTTTAATTATGTTTAAGAATTAATTTGGGTCCAATTAAAGGATTTAACTAGGTGCAAGGACTTAATTATACTTTAAATGGGTCAAATTAATTTTGTTAAGAGCTTAATTGGTGAAAACTTAAGTTTAAGAGCCCAATTTGAGCTTAATTGAGAAGATTGGAATTTTAGGAAACTGAACATAATCTTTACAAAGTCAATTGGTTCAAGTCAGGGTAAAATTGCAAGAAAATCAAAGTTTTTGGGTCAATTAAGGGCTAAATTGAAGAAATTCATAGTCAATGACCATTTTGTAAAAGGCGTCAAACTATGGGGACTTAATTGATTGAAATCCAGGGTGAAATAGAAGAGAATTGAAAGTTTAATGGTCAATCAAGGGTCAAATTGTATAAATACAAGACCACATACTAAAATGCAAAAGGCGTTGAAATCCAAGGCTAAAATTGAATTTTATCGAGGGAAAAATTAAACAAATTGAAAGTTTAAATCCAAACAGGGGTGTAAATGAGATAAATCATAAAAGAAAGGACTAAATGAACTTTACCAAAACAAAGCCGTTTTAGGTTAACTATTCATCTTTTTCTTCAAATTTTCACTAAAAGCGACTCGAGTGTCGTCCTTTCTAAAGCATTTAATGCTCCATCTCTCCACCAAATTTGACAACACTTACACGAAAACAACATCCTAACACCTAACTACACAAAAGTGTGATCCTTTCTGGTCAATGGACGCCACAGCGACTGTGGTACCGCCCTAAAGTGGCCAACCAGACCAGGCCCTTTTTGTAGCGAATCTGACAGTTTATGATAGTCATTTTGAACAAACAATTAGGATCCTTCTAGATCGAATTAAGGGCCAATATTTGGCACCATTAAAGACAAAATGTCCATCTTTAGCCCCCTATAAATAGAGATGGATTTTATGGCCTGAGAGATGAGAAAATCGGGTCATAAGTCAACAAAAAATAGTCTTTCCCCTCTCAAATTTTATTTTTCTGTAGTCATTTCTCTCTTCCCTCTCTCTCAACTGTGACCTTCAGCCACCAACACTCTAACCACCAGTTATTCCACCATTATCTCTACCACAAGAGGCCAGCTAAGCACCTTATATAAGGCGGCCACCACAAAGTTCTCTCTCTCTCTTCTCCACCCTTTTTTTCTTCCTCTTCCAGCATCTGACATCGACCGTCGTCCTCTCCACTAGCTTCACAGCCCGACCACCAGCAACGCTCCCCATGTCAGATAACCTTCTCCTCTTTCTTCTTTGTCCCCCCGTCATTGTCACCCTGCATGCAAAATGATAATTCGTTCTACATGTGTGGGGGAGGGAGAAATAATTAACTTATGAGGTCCCCCCCCCAAAAAAAAAAACAAAGGTTATGGGGCCGTCAATTGACCCAACCAAACTAGGCTGGACCCATTCCAACCTAGCCTAGATGGTTGGGTCGGGTTCGGCCCACCAAAAAAAAAAAGGAGATTAGGTTTGTTGGGTCGCTAGTTGGCCCAACCTGGCTAGGTTCAGTCCAACCAAATATATTTAATAATAGTATATTTATAATAATATAATATTCTACTATTAAAAAATAAAATCAAGGGTTATTTTAAAATATTTGTGATTTTCTCACATGTTTTTCTACCAATTTTGCATAATACCAGGTTGTATATTTACACTATAAGATGCAGATCTAGAATTTAAATACACGGTTTTCTTTGAAACATTTCTAAAACTTTTAAAAACTCAAAAACATCTCTAAAAAAATTAAAATTAATTTCCTCTTTTAAAAAAACAAAAACTATTTTATTTCCATGCATATGGCCAAATCCTAAAAGTTTGTCAAGCATAGTTTTATATATATAAAAATGCATATTCCTCATGTTTTGAAATGCAAAAATGGATATCGTAACCGATTTAAAATTATCCATTAGGATTTGGCAAAAATGTCAAAAAACTCTTCATCAATCATTTTGTTCATTTTATATTAGCGTTTAGATGTAGACTTTAGTATTTGAGGTGTAAAACTACACAGTAGAGTACACCCTTAGGTATTAAAGATCCATAGTGCAAAAGAAATGTGATGCTAAAATTTGAACTTAGGATTTCACCCAATAAGATAAAAACTCTCTCACGAAGGGAGACCTGCAAACCTTAGAAAAAGACCAACGAATAGAAACATAACCTAGAAAAACAATCAAATAACAATTTAGCTTCCCTTAGGTAGGGTGTGTACTGGGGTGATGCGTCTTCTCCTTGCACAACCAATTCCTTACCCAGACTCTCGCAGATCATAGGTTTCCTCGTAACCATAATATTAGGTGGCAACTCCTAAACCTTATAATCATAATTTTATGATTAAACATAAAACCCTTTCATTTTCCCAACACCACCTCCTAAGAGGCACATTCAATGTGCCAGTTCGATGTTGCCCCGCGACAGTGACTAGTTTTTCCTATTTTGTTTGGTTTGTGTAAGTCCTAATGGCCTTTTCCAAGAGCTTTTGACCTTCTTCTACACAATATCTTTATTTTTTTTTTTACTGTTGGATTGTTTGCTTTCTCAACGTTTCTTCTCTTTTCATGGCCTTTTCTCTCTTTAAAATCCCTCCTTTTCTTATGTTTCTGTGCTCCTTTTATAGCCTTAAGAGGCAGGTAGTTGTGAAACCACTGGTGGGTTTGAAAGTGGTTTTTTAGAACTAGATCATAAAGGATTCTCTCTCTCTCTCTCTCTCTCTCTCCCCTCTTATATGTTAGGAGACAATTCTTCTCCCTTCTCTTCCATTTTTCTGCTCTTTAAATGTCTAACAAACTTTTAAAGCTTCTAGAAAAAGTTGGGAGCTTTATAATTGAAACTTTGGTTGAAGATAGCTGACTAAATGTGCACTTTTCATGAATTAATTATGGCAAATAGAAGGTTACTAAAGCCAAACAAACCATAGAACATGTATAAAGGGTGTTATTCTTCAATCAGGATCAAACCATGATTGATTTGGTGGCATGTAGCTTTCCCACTATCAATCCAAAATTAGGTGTGACATTACCAAATTTTGCTAAATTAGACAAGGTTATCTTGAGACAAGAAGTTAAGGACTTCCATATGGTAGGTAGGGGCATAAAAGTTGAACAAAGTTTGCACAACCTTAAAGAGAAAAACTTCCTCTATCAAATGGTAGTGGTTGGAGTCCCTAAAGTGGTCAAAGAATTCACGTTCATTCACTTGAATGTGGTAACTCAATCAGCATTCTCAGTGAAGGAAGACAATAAAACAGGAGCAAACAACGTGTCACTCAATCTCTTCAATGAAAAATAAATGACGTGTTGTCTGTTCAAACCCTAAAAAATAGGGTTTCTAATTTTGGATTTTGATAAATTTCAATTTGGTCCTTATTGTTTCAATTTAAGCTCAAACGTCCTTAATTGAGAAAAAAAATAGCTAATTTTATGCAGTTAGGCCCCTACCAAAAACCAAATGAGACCCCTCAAGTCCTTGATTTCTAATTTGTTCAAATTAGTCCTCAATTAAGCCTTAAATTTTGATTTTCTTCGAAATATTCCTTGGAAAAGTTCAATGCAACTCTCAATGTTGTGTGCCTTTTGTGGAGATGTTCTTGGTTTTTAAATTTTTTCAATTTGGCCCTTAATTAGCCTTCAAACTTTGAATTTATTGCAATTTAACCCTTGATGGCACCAATTTGGCCTTTTAAAAATTTTAATTGTGTCTCTAATTTTTCAATCTTTGAAAATTGATCCGAATTAGACCTCTAAACTTGATTTTATTTAATTGAGCCCTTGATTGAATCCACAAAACCCCTAAAAAGTTTAATTAAGTCCGTCAACTTAATTAATTCTTCTAATATTTTCTCAATTGACTTTCAAAATTAATCTTTACTTTAATTAAGTCCTTAAATAAGTCAATTAAATTTTTTTGAAGTTTAATTAAGTCCTTAAAATTAATTAATTCTTTCAATTTTGATCAAGTTTGGATTTCAAGCTCATTTTTTTCTTTCTTCATCCCATCGTGTCGAGTTCTCCTGATCTGGTTACTCTTCTAGTATTTGATCTTTTCAACTCGAAAGCTTATGACAAGAATCCAAAATAAGGTCATGACAAGAATTATTTGGGATTGAATTGTGTTGTTTATATTATGTGGTATGGATGTAGTTATATTTTGTGTTTATTTATGTTGGTTGGTACTAAATTGAGATTAAAAAATGATGAAATGTGATTGGAAAAATTGTATTAACGATGATAATTGTAATTTTTTTCAAGGAGTTAAAAGACTGAAAAACTATTCTTAGATATATTTTTTAATCGAGTTGCGAGCAATATTCACAACTTGCGGGTGACATTTATCATTTGTGAAACATGAATCATTAGTAAACTTTCCACTCGTGAAATTGTGGTAAATCATTAATTATTTGTGCTATTTTATTTTTATTTTTAACTGTGCTAACTTTAAAAAAAAAAAAAAAAAAAACTATTCCTTAAGAAATTTGAAATTTCGTCCTAAAGAAGCTCATCACTAAAAGACGCGGCACGCCGACATCCAACATACAGTGTACGCGTGGCGGCCTAAACTTTATTTGTTATTATTATTATTATTATTAGGGTCACGTCACTACGTGTTGTCCTAATGAAAGATATGATGGCATACGTACCACGAAATCTTATGCTTCTCCGTGCTTGCCCTCCAAATATCATCTCATTTAAATTTATATTTACGAAAAATATGGAAGCAACCCACTTGTTATTTTCACTCTCTCCCATTTAAATTTCTTCTCTCAGCCTAAAAGATCATGCCAGGCAGGTTGGTTGTTACCAAGGAAAGTAGCTAAGAATGAGAATCATGGAAATGAAAGTGGTAGGGAAGAGTAGCAAGTCGCCTTCAGATTGTGAAGCTGTAAGTTTATTGCAAAATTATTTGATTAATATATATTAGGTCAAGTTTTTCACCATTTGAAATAGTTACAGAATTCTCTCCGTTAATAAAACCATGAAGTATATTGTTGTTACGTTGTAGTGTGTATCCTCTCTACGACAGAAAAAAAAAAAAAAAAGACTTGAAATTTGAAGTGTCCAATGGTAATGGTTAAGGTATGAAATGCTGTCCCCATAAGAAAAATATTTTAAATTAATGCTTAAAGATTAAGGTAAATTCCATGCTTTGATGTTGCATTTCTCACAATACTATGAACCAATCCCTTTCTAGCTAGTGTAAAAGCTGACATTATTATATTTTATACAAAATCAAAATAAGCACGCTGGCTTTACTTATTGCAATCATTTCACATTTCTACCAAATTTCCCTATCCTTTTTTATTTTATTTTTAAAAAGAAGATTTGTAGCACATAAAAGTTTATTGTTTAGAAAACAACTAGATTTGTGCCCCCCCCCCCCCCCAGCCGTGGACTAGGTAAAAAATTTCAACATGAAAAAAAGGGTACAAAGATCAATTATTAATAAATCAAATACTGAATGATAAAATTAAAATAAATAAATTTAAAAAAAAAAAATCAATTTGCATTAACCTTTGAAATTGGTGACTCTGGTTTAGATCCTGGAACTAACTCTATAACAAAAATAAAATTATAAGTTAACCCGCAAACCCTGTAACCATGGGCATAGAATCTGGATAACTTAATAGAAAGAAAAGGGAAAAAAAAGATAGGAAGACCAATTCAAATAAATTAAATGCTTAAGAATGAAATTGAGATTAATAAGTTTTAAAAAAGGAGCTAAAAAAACAAAATTCAACCCACGTTAACCTTTAAAACGAAGACTCTAGTCATGAACCTGAGACTAATCTCATAAAAGACAAATCATAAAAAATAATAAAGCAAAACTATATATATAAAAAAGAATTAAAAAACCATTAGCTTTAAAAAAGAAAAAAAAACAAACAAACCTCTTAAAAGAGATAACAATAAAAGCAATGAGGATCGAATTTGATTGAAAAAAAACTATGGATTATGAAATTGTAAAAAAAAATCTAAAAATAATCTCAAATAAAATAAATAGCAATAAAAAGAATGGAGGCCAAATTCAAAAGATTAAAAAAATGAAAGGGGGTTGAAATAAAAAATAAATTGTAATTTTATAGCTTATTAAAAATAAAAAATAATAATTAAAGGAATAAAGATTAAATTAGAAAAAATAAATAAGAGGTTAAATTGAAAAATAATTTTAATTTTATAATTTATTTAAAAATTAAAATAAATAGTAATCAAAAGGATACATACCAAATGTGAAGGAAAAACAATTGAAGGGGTTGGTCTAAAAATTTAAAAGGGTTAGTGCTGAACTCAAGGAAAAGAAGGAGAAAAAGTTAAAAAAAAAAAAATTATTTATGACAAACTAGAAACATATCTAATCCACACGTCACCATAAAAATTATTGAGATTTTTCTAACACCGCTGTATAAGACTGTCATCTATGATTAGAGGGATTCACATTTGCCGCCAAACAACTCAGGTGCCGTCCATCACTTTGGGGCTTAGATGACTTCTCCTTCACCCTTGGTTTTTTTGTTCAAGGAGATCGTCAATTATTTTTAATTTTTAATAAAGAATATGAAACCGGCGAGGAACATATAGCCACGGCGTACAAATCAAAATAGGTAAGGAAATGAATTAAAATGCCTTTACCGTTTATTTAGTTTTAGTTGTTCAATGATTGACCCTAATCGATCCAACACGGCAAATCAAGTAGAGTTGCAATTTTCAACATTCTTTTTTTTTTTTTTTTTTTATTGAGTGGGAGTTCTCTTATCGTGTATATGAATCACGAGGAGATCGTTCGCGGCCACCACATAATTCATTAGTTGACACATCCCACGTCCAATGAAGCTTAGGCCTGCTTGCTGATTTTGACAGTGAAAAATGTTTTTGACAGGGTAAAACATCAAAAAAATAATTCATTTTCTCTTTCATTCGGACACTGATGGGTCGTTTTATTGCGAAGGCGGAAATCATAGCGTCCACAACAAAACAGAAGGGCCAAAAGTAGCATAATTAATCGCATTAATTAATTCCTGATCTAAAACTTGCCTAAATGGATTTTCTCTTTAGGGTTAGTATATTGAATATACATACGATGTTTCGATGCTTTTGTGTCTTTTAGCCGTGGCGGAGGGACAACATGTTTTATAGCTTTACGACAGGGCATATCGTGCCCAAATGCATGCACTTTGCTTGGTCACACGGCATGCCCACGCAAACTTTAGTTTAACTCGTCTTAAAATGTGGAAGACGCTACTACTAACTCAAATCACTGATCTCCATATTATGAAAAAGCTTAAGTAAAACTCAAACAAATTCAAACTTTTTAAATTTCAGTATAGTATGGGATCCATGTACGTGGGTGGCTTGTGTCTTGCTGTCTCGAGCAAGTAAATATAATCCTGGAATTTGCCACAGGGCTGGCTTCGATCGAGGATGTATACTAGCTAGTGGCTACAAGCAAGGCTATGCTCGGAATGTGCCAACGACAAACATTTCTAGATAAATTGTAAGAGATTGATTAAATTCTAAAGGGCTAGCTAGCTACGACAATTGTCGTGTTTTCTACCATTACTATAGACTTTTTGAGAATAGTTTCTATAAGAATATTTTTTACAATAATCGTACACAATTCCAGAACGAGTATTGTCCATATATATTTATTTAATCTCTTTAATATAAATCATGAGTATATTTTTAATACAAAAAAGTTACACATTAGAAGAAAAAAAAATTAAGAATACGTCTAGACTGTTTGATCATGAATTCAATTGTCATGAACCCTATTAATTCGATGATCATGTGCTCTTAAATTTATTTTTTTCTTGTTTTTTTTTCTTGATATTTAGAATTATTCTTTTTAATTGTTATGATATTTTCATATTAAAGCTTTGAAATTAAGAAATACAAGAAAAAATCATTGATTTGTCTTGTTACAAATCAAATATATTTTAAAAAACACTTTAAAATATAATACAACTCTATTAATATCAAAGAAAGCCTAAGTATATGTTCGAAGAGAGTTCCTTCAGCTTCCAAGGAAAGTAGAAAGACCTTGACGTAGTTTTCTTATCTTCGAAGTTGAGTCCTGCCTTTTTATTGCTTCAAAAAAAGAAATCCCTTCTCGGCATGTATGCATTAAGGTACACGTCACGCGCACACCCTAGCTCGTCTCAGAATTTGACACGTCCCTTAACACGGTTTTAAATAGAAGTTGTAATGATTAAGGAATAAATAAATCCACCACCCAAAACATTTCCCCTTGCTAATATAAATATTAATACCCCCCATGATTCCTTCTCATTCTGTAAATATAAAGCCAAAGGAAAAGAAAAACTTTACTTGAGCAATTCTCTATTTTCATTCATGGAAGCAACAAAATTCTCATCCTCCAGGCTTGTCCCGAGGCCAGTTTCTCTAGTGAAACCATGCCCTCGAAGAAACACCATTGTTGCCCTTCATAGAGGAACTAATGGACGAGACCGTGGGGGTAGGCTTGTAGATGAAAGCATGATTGTACTGCGATTACGAATTAAGGAGATGAAGATGTTGGAGGAATGCAACAACCCACCTTCTCATTGGATGGAGTGGGAGAAACAATATTGCTTGCATTGCAACTACAACAACGATGTTTGTGAAGCAGTGGGGATGTTGCAGAACTATTTGATGAATGTTAGGCCAAGTCTGGCTCTAGGGATGGTGGCGCTTGTTTCATTGAGTGTGCCCATCTCTACTGGGGTGGTTTTGTTTCAGGCTATAGAGATAGCTATGGGAGTTCTATCCGCCTTACATTAGATGATATATATACAAATGGTAGGGTAGAGATCTCTAGATGCCAAGAATTCATGAATATTAATGACTTTGATGATCTTCTGCAAGCTTTGTGATCAACTTGTACTATCCGTTTTACTTTGAGCTGATCATCAATCCCTCCTTTCATGTGTTCTGGTTATTATCATTATACCAATTACTTCAATTCATCAATATATATTCTTTTTTCTTTTTGTTTTATGATATTTGAGTTTCTTTGAATTTATAATATTACTCCTTCCTTCATATATATATGAAGAAGAAAGATTTCAAGATTCGTAAATGCCTTAGTACCAAACTTCTTCTTCTTCTTCTTCTTAGCATATGTTTGGTAATCAAAGTAAAACCTGAGAGTCCATCTCATCTCCCCATTTCTTCTTCTTCTTCTTCTTCTTCTTCATGATTTACCTAAATTTGGCGCAGCAGCAACAAGTAGCAGCCACCCTCCCCCACTCACAAATCCAGCGCCACCTCTCCTCTACTCATCCCAGGTTTTATTTTTTGTTCAATAAACTTAGGGTTAGGTTCATATATGTGTGCGCGCACACGTGCGCGTGCTTAAGTAAATGATTTTCCCTTTGCTGGTTGAAATTTAACAAAATAGAGTTCAAAATTAATGTACTTATTTGAGATTTGGATGATTAAGCAAATAGGGAAAATGGGTTTATAATTGTGTGGTTTGGGTGTTGGGGAATTTAAACAGTACGTGTTATGCTCTTTTATGATGAGAATGGAGAGAAAAAATGGTGGTAAAGGCTGAATGGAATTGTGGGGAGAATTTTGGAGTTGCTGTGTAGCTTTAGTGTGTGGTTTTGAAGGTTAAAAAAAGGGATGATAGTTGTGGTTTCAGGTTTCATGATTTGATGGTGAAGATGAAATGGGTATGGTGCAGGTCTTGGATTGAGAAGAGGTAAAGGAGGAAAATGGGAATTGATGGAAGTGGTTTTGTTTTGTCTAGCTATGATTTTGAAAATTCTCAATTGAATCACCAAACCAAAGTATTCACTATTTGCAATTATACCTTCCATCCATAACTATTAATGAAATTACAAGTTCATGTTCACATTTTTTGTATTAGTGATGATTAATTTTATAGTGAAGGAGATGGTCTAATTATTTTTCTAAGAAAGGACACATTTTTTGTATTAGTGATGATTAATTTTATAGTATACACCATAAATTAAAAGTCTCAATTTTATTAAATCAAAATTTTGATTTAATGTTGTTTAGTGTCTTGTTGTAGTTGGTTCACATGTTTTCTGTTTTGCTTCTCTTATTTGAAATTGATAAAGAGTAAGTTTAAGATTTGTTGGTAATGGAAATAGGATTTTGTTGCTTTTTTTTATGTGTTTCTTCTGGAATGTGTTCATTATTTTTTTTAAGATACCATGTATACAAGAAAAAACAAATCCAAGTCCAACATGAGCGCTACTATTTTATCAAGTAGTAATGTCGGTGATCATGTTTTTAATCTAAGTGATAATTATGAATAGACATCTTATATAGAAGTTACTGACCAAGACTCGACCAATAGGGACAATATAGAAGGCATTCCTTCTTCCATATAGCTAATTTTAAGTAAAATATTATAGCATACTATAATAATGACCTTCTCATGTAATTAATATTTTATCTCATGATGTTATTTATTTGTATTAGGTTATTTTAAGTTTTACATTAAATTAAAATGGCTTTGATTAATTGATTTTTAGATTTACCGATATAAAAGTTGTTCATTCAATAACATCGATGAAAATATCATTCAAATAACTATTATTTCAATTGATCCATCTTCATCAGCATTTTGAGTGGATAAATATGGTAGAAGCTTGGCGAAGAAAGTTCAAGGTTAATTAAATAATCTTTGCTTTGAGTTACTAGTTTTTTAATTTTTTTTAAAACTAATTAATGTATTAAATCTACAAGGCATTTTTTAGGAGAGTATGAGAAAGTCACAATGCATCTAAGTAAGTTTAAATCAATTAATGTTATATATTCTAAGCCCTTATTCTTTTATTTTCTTGCCTTATTTTTATTTAATAAATTTCTATAACAAGTTGCGTGATTTATTATATGATGCCCTCAAACAAGCAATTAAGAAAGCCATCTCTAATGAGGTTAAGAAGTGAAAAGGATATTAACTAAGACATGTCATCGAGAGTAATTGGACATTGTTGCAATAATTTATGGAATCAAACAGTTTTAGAAGACGCTTCAGATTTAGTACACTAAACATAAACACGTAAACATATGGTTCGATGAGCAAACACATTGAAAGAGCGCTTTTGTTTGTGAACCATGCAAAGCATCTAGTAAGAGCTAGTTGTTATATATTTTATTATTTTTCTTGACATCCCAAAGTGTTTATTTGTGAGAATTTTAACAAACTATTTAATTTACAGGAAAATAACTTGGGTGTGAACTGACTCCAATAGAGTTATATGAGAAAACTCATATAAAAAAAAGGGATAAGGGAAAAAGGAGAAAAAATTCTATCTTTTTTGTTTTTATTTTGTAAGAGTCATATGACACTAACATGATTGTGAAATTTGACAAAAACACTTTCACTCATCCTTCTCACAACTATGGTTGGAGGTTGCTGAAAGTGATGAACCTAATAGGAATCAGGTTTATGGCATTAGCCCGAGAAGTGAGGGTGGGTCAAACTATTTCAACCTTAGGAACACCAACAGTGCATCACAAAAGTTTAATGAACTAATTTGAAATAAGGTTCAAGAACATCTATCTATTGAGATGCAGAATATGAGAATAGGAATGAGAGAAGATCTTAGAGCAAAAATGACAGTAGAAATCCAACCAAAAAACTAAGATGTATTAGCTCAAACGAGTGTACATATGAGTATACATTTTTCCTTCTCCTTCTGGACCTTCTGGTTTAAGACCTTTTCCTTCCTCTTGTGGACTTTTTAGTTCAGGATGCTAGGAATTTTAATGTAATGTGAGCTTTGTGTAAGTACATTTTATTTTGGATATCCATTTTTGTTGTGCTTTATTGAATGTTGTTGTTGTGTCAATTTGTGAGAATTGTAAGCTTGAGAATTATAACTAATAAAAATATAGAAAAACACCAACGGAAAGGCAATTTCATCGACATTTTCAATAGAATCTTTGCACCTATTTTGGAACTTTTTGTCAAACTTAAAAAAATATTTTCGATTAACCAACATAATTGGCAATGGAGAATTTTGTCAACAAACTAGTTATTGATGAAAAATAGGAGGCAAAATCTAATTTTTTAGCATGAATATTTCATTATCATTCCATTGGTATTTAACATTGCCGATGGACATACCAATAAAAATAAAATTCTCAAGGATATTCTTTTTGACAACAAGTTTATGTTGCCATTTTCATCAGCAATTTAAAATACCCGATAAAATGTTTTCTTAAACATCAACAAAATATTCTATTGGTATTTTCAATTTTTTGATATTGCATGGTTGGAAAGCATTTTCTAGACTATTAACATAGTTGCAATCATTAACATGGTTGCAAAAGAAAGTAAATAACAAAAATTTCTCTCTAATCATCAACTTGTTTAATAAATGTGAATCTAAGGAGGTTCTATAAATGCTAATAACTAAATATTCTAAAAAGTAAAGGTGTTTTGAATAGTGTCAAACATTGTTCTAGCACTCATAAAGTATTGTGGACGTGGATTGGAGCAGTGCCACTTTAATGTTTTTTCACTTTGGTTCCTTAGATTTTTTGTTTATTGTGTCCTTTAGTTGCAAAATCAGCACCCCATTGCATCAATTTATTGGCTATTAACAAAATTGAAAGACAAGGGATCAATTTAGAAAAAGCGATGAAATGAGTGGTGTGTTTAAAATTGACATAAGAAATACACTTTAATCCTCTGATTTATAAAATTAAACCTTTTTGGTCTCTTATTTTTTTCTAAATTTAATTTTGCTACACAACTTTATTTCTGTTGTTTATAAGTCCCTACTTTTTAAATAGAGAAATTTACTTAGGATTTCGGCATAAAAAAAGAGCCACCGCTTTTGCATATTCCAACCACCAAAGTGGTTACTATTGGTGTCCACAAGTTTTATTTAATGAAAAGAGTTGAATGGTAATTGTTTCAAACCTCGATATTACCTAAAAAATAGATTAAGGTCGAGGATGAAAAATCTAACTTAGTTTGATTTCATGTTTGGAGGTTGTTTTTAGAGTTTCTTAAGTTGATAAATTGATTTCTAAGTGTTATAAGAGTATTTATAAGGTGTTTCTTGGTTAAAATGGGATGAAAAAAAGATGATTTTTTAGCAAAAATACTTCTACCCTGATTTCCCAGCCACTACTATAGTTGTCGGCGTCTAGGTAAACAGGTGACACGTCCTCTACTTTAATAGGCAATGCGTTGCTTGATTTATTTATTAAAATAAAAAAATCATAGGACCTAGACGCATAACCTAGGTTTTTTTTTTCATATGCCTAGACGCGTTGGGCCATTAGGCCCGTGCACCTAGGTTTTTTAATGGGTTTTTTTGTTTTTATTTTTAGTATTTATTTAAGACCAACATAAATTTATTAAAAAAATATTAGACCATGTTGAGTCCTTTGCACAAATCGCTGATTCGACAGGTCGTGACACAATATGTAGGGTTTTTTTTAATGTATTCCCCCCCCCCCCCCCGAATTTAAAAAGATTTTTTTTTAATTTAGCCCTTTATTGTCATTGATTTATTTTATTTAACTTCAAATAAATAAACAAAAATAATTTCATTGTTTTTTTATCACTTAGCTTAAAAAATCATGTCTGATTGGGATTATATTTTGATGTGGCTTCTAAATTTTGTTTGTTGATTAAAACTGACTAGGATCAATATAGTGGATCAATATAATATGATATATTTTTAAAGTTTTAACTTAAATTCTTACATAACTTTTTTATTTGCTTCTAGATTTAATTTGATTTTTGGTTAATTAAGATCCAATGAAGGTCCAATCAGGAAGAGAATAAGGAAGGAAAAAAGAAATACAAATTATCCAATCGGGTTAACTTATTATGGTCGTATTCATTGCCCGGATTGTAAATTTTACATGTTAACCCGAGTCGATATAATTTATCTTTGTTTTTTCATTTAAGCAAAAGCTAAACAAGACTTCTTTGAAGGATGTATTTTTTTCTTTTAAGTAGATCACAATTTGACTTAGACAACCAGTAAGTTTGATTGAATAAGTCACACTAATTTTTTTTCATTTGAAATATTGATCTAATGTATTTAAAAAAAAAACTTGCAAAATTCAAACTCAAATAAAACGGTTATGAGAAAGGGAGACTTGTTTTTTTTTTTTATCACCAAATCAATTTCTTGAAATTAAAATGGTATTTGATTAGGTGAATGCATAATCTAGCCGCAGTAATTGGCATCACCATTAATTGACATTTTGCCGCTCTTTTTATTCACGCCGGCTGCAGATGCTGTGAAAGGTCATCACTGTGATGCCAACCGCTGACGTGTACTCATGCTGCCAATGATTTTGGATTGACAAGGGTTTGGAGCATTCATGCATCATAATAAAATAAATAAAGAAAACATAGCCAAAATGAGAAGGTGAACTCTTTTAGGTGAAAACCCTCTACACCGTCGTTTCGGTAGTGGAAAAAAAAACATAGTATCCCTTCACTTTGTACGTGTTCTGAGCTTTTAATTAACTCTTTTACCAAAACAAATTGAATATACAACCTGTTTTTTTGTCTTTTTATGTAAAAAAATTATAAGTGTTATGCAAGAATCTATTAAAATAAATTGATAATTATCCATATAAATAAATAAATAATCATTAATTATAATTAAAAAGATCAAGAGATAGATATAAATCAAGATATTTGATCTTGCAACATGAGATATTTATCTGGTTGTGTTTATTAGATATCAAAATTTTATTCAATCAAACGATAATATAAATAGATATACATATAAAATTGATTGAATAAAATAAAACATAAAAAATTATCATACAAGGCAATATTAGAAATATTATCTAAAAATAAATATTTTTATTTAAAAAAATAAAGTTCATTTATGTCAAAACATATTAAAAATCATAGAGGAAGGATATTAATTGAAACATGAATTAAAAAGTTATTTTAAAAAAGAAATTAGAAAAGATATCAATTAAAATAAAAACCCAAATTCGAATATATATATATATAAACGCTTGGGTTATAACCCTGATCGGGTTTAATAAATTGTTTTTATTTTAATTAGAAAATTAAAAAATAGACAACGATAATAAATAAATAAAGTCTTTATAAAAACAAAGTCCACGATAACTTGGAAAAAAGCCATTAAAAGTAAGAAATTGGATAAAAAAGAGACATGAAAACTCAGTCCGAGTTAACCCAAGTTAGCATAATAGACATATAACTTGGATAATAAAGGGTTAGCCAACCTTGGTTAACCCACAAAACTTATAGTCCGAGTCATTAGACTAGGATAACCTAATAAAAAAATCGAAGAAAACCAAAATGTCAATTTTTTTTTTAAATAACTAATGTTGAACGATGAATTTGGAAAATAAAATAAGCACAAAAAAATATGAACTCACATTAACTTTTCAAACTTGTTATCTGAATCATTAGACTATAAGCACCATAAAATGAGAAAACTACGTAACGTTGAATGATAAAACTGAGAAAAAAAACCAATTACACAAAAGGATCGAAGATAAAAAAAAATGACAATTAAAAGAATGAAGGTGAAAATTAAAACAAAAAATAAATTAAAGGGAAACATAAGAATTTTTATTGAAGGGTTAAATTGAAAAGAAAAATAACTTCAATACAATGAAAAAAAAAAGTCAAAAGAATGAGAACCAAATTGGAAAAAACAATAGACCATAAACTTGAATTTGATGATGAAATTAAAAATCAATAAAACTTTTATAAAAAAACCAAAGAGAAAAAAAAATAGAAATCAAAGAATAAGGATTGAATTAGAAAAAATAATACATGACAAATTGGAATTGAAGTATTACATCGAAAAGCAATAAAATTTCTATAAAAGCCAAAAAAACAAATTAGAAATAAAAAAAATGATGATTAAGCAATATCTTTTTAGAAAGGAGAAAAGAAAAGAAAAAATTCACCGAGAACAAACCGCCTCACCTCCGTTAAGACGTACTATACGAGAAGAAAGAGCATGTGTTGGCGCTTCTAATAAAACAATGGAAGAGCAAGTTTGGCCACCGGGGATTTTGTATGGGTCATTTCAATGGTGTGGATGCCTCTCATACACTAGAGCATAAAGAGCATGCACCAATAAATTTTTTAATATTAAATTAATTAATCAAAATCAAAAATCAAAATGCCCTTCATTGGTCCGGAATTAACACACAAAAAACCATTATGAAAGGTTGAAAAAGTATCTCAGTTTTTCTTCCCAGTACATGGCAAAATATATTCAATAATTTAAGATGTTCTTAAGTCCATTTTCTTCTTGTTATATATAAAAAATTAATTACTATTTAAAAAAGTTAAATTTTAAAAATAAATTGATAAGTGAATCAAAACAAATTCACGAGATCTAATCTATTTTTTTATATTTAAAAGGAAAAACAACATTCATTAAACTTTTGCTATATAAGACAATAAACTCATTAACATTAACTTGAAATTTTTTGGTTGTCAAAATATAGCTGACAAAACATTTTCTTTCTTTCTTTTTTAATGATTTTATATCTTCTTGTTGTATATTTAAGTACTTGAACACGATAAAAATAAAAATAAAATTTCAGGTTGAAACCTAAAATCTTTAAATAACAACAAAAATATGTTTTATTTGAAACTCGAGTGGTGTAATTGAAGTTTTACACATCTTTTGAAAAAACAAATCTATTTTTTTAATTTTGATTCTTGTTGTTTTAATTTTTTTAAATAATATAAACTTCAATTTTGCAAAATCAATATTTAATTTAAAGTCAGAATATTTCATGTCACATTGAGTACGTGGGAGTATAAAAATTGAAACAAACCCAACATGTAAACCATTCCAATACCATTTTCAAGGATGAAATTGAAAAGATAAAGATGTTCAGTGACCAAAAAGAAAAAATTCAGGGACCTAAACGGAAAAAAATGACTGAACAATGAAATGTGAGCGCAGGCTACAGGTAACAACAATAAAACCCCTATATTTATTTTAGTTTCTTTTATAATATAATATAATCTGCTTAAAAAATGAAAGAAAAATATCGCACTGTATAATATATATCATGAGGTTCAGGGACATGAATTCATTTGATAATTACTTTATCATTTTCATATGTGGAATTTTACTGTAATTGCATGCCCTCTTTTTTATTTCATTGAACGAGATCATAATATTTATATATTATGCCATTTATCAATAACATTATTTTATAAAAATAAAAATCAAATGTAATATTTAATCTATTCTTATTCTTTAATATACCCTCTGTCAATTGATTTTGTTAAAATGGATTATCATATATGCATTAAGTGGGTGATTTTAATATGGATTGATAAGAAATATCATTTTTAATCAATAAAATATAAAAATATATTTGTTTGTATAAAGATTTAAAACTCTAGTAAATTTTATCATATTAACAAAACACGTGGCAGTCCATTGTAGCAAGTTTTATTAAACACCATCTCATAAATTATTATCGATTGAAGCAATGGTTTTTTTTTTTTAATTTGATTATTATTCTTTTGTTTTGTATAACTGAACCCTTTTAGACTCAAATTAATAATCAATTAGTTTTTTTTATGAGAGGATGAAAACAAAAACAGAAAACCAAAGTGAAAAACACATGCAAAATAGATGGTAGATTCTAATTTCATCCAAAAAATTTAGTTTAGTCCCCCATCTTTTTAACTTAATAGGTGATAAGTTCTTTATGTTTCATGAAATTCAATTTTGATACTAAACTTTATTTTCTTTATTTTCTAGTTTCTTTTTATGTGTGGGAGAAGAGAGAAGCTCTTCGAATTCTAGCATAGAGAGAAAAGGCTTGTTGTTGACATCTATTCCAACCACCAAAATGGTTAAAAATGGTCTTAATGGATTCCACTAGGTAAGAGCAGTTTAATTATGGTTGTTTTAAGTCTAAATACAGCCTAAAAACTATATCTAAGTTGAGGATGAGATATATTATTCGGTCCGATTTGTGGCTTGGGCTGGTTTTTAGGTTTATTAGTTGATAAGTTGGTTTCCTGATGTTCTAAGTACGTTTGTAGGGTGAAATAAGTTGAAAAACGAGTTTTTTTTGTTGAAAAACAAGTTTTTTTGGTAAAAAAACACATAGGCCTGGTTTTCTAGAATCTAGAGTGGCACATGACATCATTTGTCATAACGAGCGATGTGTCATTGGCCTATTTTTTTAAAAAAAATAAGGGCAGACCTCTTAAGAAAATCAACAGGCCCAAGCGCTAGGGCCTGGGCTTGAAAGACCACGTGCCCGAGCTTTTCCTTTCAAAGGCCTAGAGACGTTACCAGGCTCGTTTTCAATCCTTTTTCTAATATATTTATGTTAGATATAAATTTATAGAAAAAAAATATTAAACCTAATTAAGTTTATGACATGAATTCCAACATCAACAGGTTAGGCCACATCACCTAAGCTATTATTTTTCTTTTTCTTTTTTGATGTGCTTTTTTGTCCCTCAATTAAAAAAAATGCAATTTATCTTTTTGTTATTGATGAATTATTTTTTTTAATTTAATTTAAAACTAAAAAATATACAATTTCATCATTTGGTATTATGTATCAGTCTTTGCTATTTCAATCCTATGTGTCTGTCATGATTTTTTTTTCTTTTTAAAAATGTTTCATATAAAAAAATTGACAAACACTTTATTGTCATATAAATCTATTAAATAAAAAATAATCTATGAAATAAAAAAATTATTGAATTCGTTGGTGTGCATAACTTACATCACAAGTTTGGTTGGTTCCCCCGAATTCAAATGATGTTTTTTTTAATTAAGTGTTTTTTTTTTTACTTTTTTCATCCTTAAACATTGAGTTACTTAGAGATTTAGCTTTCCAGTTTGTTTTTTTCAAGATTATTCCCATAAGTTTTACATATCAACTCAAGTTTATTTAAGTAGATCTAATTTGTTTCAATTTTAATATTAAATAAAAATATGGTTTTACTATGTATTTGATTTTAAATTCATCATTAAAATTTATTTCTTTTTCTAAGAAACACGTTAACAATATATGGAATTTTTTTTTATGTTTCAAAAAATATATATACTCTGACTCATGGCATGGTGTGGTGCGGACCAATGGATTAGTAGCGAAACAATCACATATAGGTTACGTGAACATTGTTTTTTTATTTAAAAATGTATTTTTTATTTAATAAAAGGATATTTAATTTCACATATTTATTTTAATATATCACATGTTACGCGCATCCTCGTTTAATTTTATAAGAACAATTGAAAGATGACATATATACATTAGAGAATATAAACAAACAAAAGTTTATAGTTTTACACACACACACACACACAAAAAAAAAAAGTATTAATAATAATTGATATAATATATAAAGATATATTTGATTGGTCTCTCCTTTCACGAATTGCATAATTTGCGTGCAAGAAAATCTGCGATCATTCTGCAATGTCAACATTCAGAGCACGGATTATCTATTACTTCTAAAAAAAGGAGAGACCTATCATTTTGCAATGTCAATATTCACCCGCATGGATTAATTAATGCATCTAATTCTTCTCTCTTTTTTTTTAACATTTTCTTCATTTTAAATTTATCTTTATAAATTATTTTGATTTCCTTTATAAACATAATTATCATCTCAAATAAATATCATAACATATAATTTGTATTTAATTCTATGAATATTTATTTTTATTATTATATAATTAAGTAAAAAAAAATAGTTCTTAAACTCAGTGTAGTTCGTTACTGGAATCTTGAGTTTAAAGGGTTAAATCATGAAACCTGGATGGATACAATATAACATCCTCTCAATAATAAAAAAATAAAAGGTAATCTTGATTATTTTTTTAAAAATAAACTATATTTTTACCGATTATTCGAGTTGTTTTTGAACACGTCAAGTCAACTGAATTACGTTGAGATGATGTTTTATGGTTTAGTTTTAAACTTAAGTTAAATAATAAAAAGCAGATTTCAAGATTAACCTTTTACTTTAGATTTAATAATAATATTAAATAATTTTCTATTACCTGAAATTTTTTTATAATCAATTTGTTTGTTTTTAAATTTAAGCTGCAATGTATAGAGGACATGTAAACCAGAAAGGTAACTAAATAATTGAATTCTAACTTTTAAGTGATTGTTACAAAGTTCAAATATTATGAGAAATCAAGATTTCTTTTGGTCCATAGATCATATCATTACTTTCTTGTTATTTTCTCTGTGTGTGCGCGCGAGCGCGTGTATATAAAGACAGAAAATGATACAGAGAAAAGTGAGATAGAAAAATCTTGAATTTCTATTAATTCGGCTACATCATTAACCCTAAACACAAACCTTGTAGTTAGGTTTTAGAGTTATTTAGGGTTAATGATTAGTATTTGTTTAAGATTATGATTTGGAATTAGAATATTTTTTAGAGTTTGCATTTGAATTTAATTTTAGGTTAAACCTAAGTTTGAATTTTAGGTTAAGATTATTTGTTTTTTCTTTTGTCAAAGTCATGGTTTTCACTTTTGAGGTAACTTGTTTTTTGTTTTTGTCAAAAGTCATGATTTTCATTCATTATTTTTCAAAAGTTGTGTTTTATATTCATGAATTTTTTTTAAAATTAATTTTTTATCTATTTTTTTTTAAAGAAAATTGATCATAAAGTTATAATTTTTTTTAAAAAAGAAAGTCAAAATTTTTGTCTTTCAATTATGAATATGGACTTCGTCCCTTTTGCAAATGACACGACACAACCATGTGAAATCCTTGTCAGATTAGCTTGCATTATTAAGTAACCTCTGTTTGATGGGACTTTGAATTCACTTAGAAAGATCTTCTCACGAAATCAAATCATTTTTTTTGCTTTTGCTTAAAAACGTTTATTTGCTTAAAAACGTCTCCCTGCAAATATCTTCCGGACTTGTTCTTGTTTGATGTAATTTGGAAAATGGATTGGAGAACTTGTTTTTCATTCCAATACAAGGATATGTTTGTTTTTCATAATTTATTTTTTGGAAAATTTATTTTTAATTTATTTTTGTGTTTATTTGCCATTAAAAAAGTTAGTCAACAAAAAACACTTTTCAGTCAAAGAAAAATTTAGCTTGGTTTTTAGAAAAATATTTTCCTGAAAAATTTAGACGGAAAACACTTTCTGGAAGTTGTGAAAAATTTAGAAATATCATATTATTTACTGATTATATCAAATTTGATCCTCAAACTTTTAATTGCTATAAATATTTTGTTTTGAATATTTATTTTTCAATTTCATTTCTTAAAATTTAATTTTTATATTAACTTTGGTTCTCATTTTTATAATTGTTATTTGCTTTTTCCTTATCATTTTTTTATTGAAATTTTTTATATATCAAATTTGATCCTCATTTTTTTTATTGTTACTTATTTTATTTGAAATAATTTATGAAATATTAATTATTATTATTTTAATTTCTTTATCTTTTATTTTTTTTAGATTTGATTCCTATTATTTTGATTATTATTTATTTTATTTGAGATAATTTATGAAATTATATTTTTTTTTCAATTTCATTCTTATTCAACTTTTTAATTTGTAAGATTTGTTCCTTATTATTTTAATAAACTTGAGAAAAATAAAACATTAATAAGTTATTTTCCAGCTCATTCTCCATGACATAATCAAACATTGAAAAATATTTTTTAAATTATTTTTTATTACACTATCAAATATCAGAAAATAATTTATTTTTTCAAAATTCATTTTTTTTAAAAAAATTACTTTTTAAAAAACAAACAGAAACAAATTATGCTTTTCCTTGAAGAATTTACTTTACTCTTTTCTCACAAGGGGAAAGCATTTTTCCCAAGGGCTCAAAAGCTTGAAGAAACTAATTAAAAACGTTATTTTACTGTTCGAAGAATATAAATAGAGTTATTTTAATTTCGGTGCATATCAAATACTGTAACATATTTTTTTTAAGATGATAATATTTCTTAGTTACTCATTTCTTAAAAGATATTTCTTAAGTTTTTTTTTTCTTTGGAAAAAACAGGGATCCATGATTCCTTGATTCCTAGCACATAAATATTATTGGAGCAAGTTTGTTTGTAAATGTAGTTACGATTATTTTACAAAGTGCTTTTTATTTATAAATATATTAAATAATATATTTTTTTAGTTTTTAAAAATTATTTTTAATATCAACTCATTAAAATGATCTAAAAACACTAAAAACATATTAATTTAAAATAAAAAAAATAAAAAATTTTAAATTTTTTGAAAAATATTTTTAAAATATAAAAATAAACAAGTAACAGTATGTGAAAAGTATATGAAAAGAAACGCAAGATATCTTGGAGACGAGGGAGGCTGCAAAAGCAGATTCAAAGTGCTGGCCCAGAAAGCCCTTTGGGTCTTCCTCAAGCCTAACACAATCGGCAGGGGCTAGACAGCTTTTTTCCTGAATTGCTAAGCCCGCCATTATTTTTTAATCACATAAACCAAATTGTGCTCCATTTGGATTTTTCTGGATTAATAATAAACTATCTAAAACATTTTTTTACATGATTGTGCGTGGTTGCTTCAAGTAATTTGATATTTATTTTTTTAAATAAAATTTTAAATTCAAGCTTTATATATATATATATATATATATATATATATATATATATATATATATATGAAAACACACTATTATTAAAAGAGCTTTATTTCACAATAGACTGACATTTTTAAATATTAAGATTTAGATAAAAACAAATAAATTATGATTATACATAGCTATTTTTAATTTCATTGTTTCGAGGACAAAAGCATGACTTATATCACGCAAAGAACTTCCAATCTTGAGTTCCATAAGCTAGTTCGCAATGCAATAAATTTCAAATCAAAATCAAGAAAATTTGATCATGTTAAAGCAGTAATTACAGGACACTTCCACTATAGAAAAAATATACAAAAAAAGTAAAATTATATTAGGCATCACCAGAAAATAATAAGAATTCTCTTTTTATTAAAAAATTATCTTTTTTGATTTTCTCTCTCAATATTTCTATTTTCTTTAGTAATTACAGCTTCATTACCATAATTATTAATTTTTTTTTCAAATATCAATCTATAACTGCAAAGCCACATTACATAACGTCCATATAGATTAAGAAAAATGCAAAATAATCCCTCGCCAAGTTCTTAATTAATAAAAGGCAAGGTGCCCTATTTGTTTGGTCCCTACAATTGTATTCCAATGCCCTCTCCGGAAGAAGAAAAATAAAAGGCAAGGTGCCCTATTTATTTTTTTAAAAAATTATTTTTTTAATATATTTTAAAATAAAAATTACTTTTAAAAAAATTTGCTACTATATTTATATGTAGCCTTAGCCTTTAGATTAAGCTCTAGCCTTCAAGTGGGCAAGTGCTTAGTCCTTGCCAAAGATAACCTTCAATACGTAACCATACAATTAAGCTCAGAGAGATTGCCATGATCTAGCATTCAGTCCATCAATCAAGATTTCCAACCTTGAGTTGCATAAGCTAGTGGGCTCCCACTTTTTTTTTTTTCATAATTAAAAAAATTTCTATTCTGCAACTTGTAGAAAATGTTTCAATAAATTAGGAATCAAAACAATTGGAATTATATTTAATATAAAAATAAAATAAAATAAAATAATAAAAAATAAGATTGAAAAGAAAACAATTATAAATAAGAATTCAAAATAAGTAAAAAAATAAAGATAAAAAAAAAATGCAATGACATCTTTGATTTTTGACTAGCCCAGTGCAAATTTCTAGTTTAGATGAGAAAAGAGAGGGGAGGATAAAAAAACTTCATTAATGAAACTAAATTATCTCTAAATAAAAACAATTTGATTTTAAAATAACAAAAACATCATTATACTATCACAATCACGGTACAATGAGTCTACTACCATAGTAATAAATGTCTTAAGTTTTTTAGTGTTTTTTTTTAATTTAATTTAATTTAACTTAATGTACGTTATATCTTTTTTAACATGCCTTCTAAATATCTTTTTTCTTTCTTTCTCTTCACAAATTATAATGAAAAAAAAAAAAGACCCTACAGATACACTAAAATTCTAATAATAACATTATTAATACCATAAAAAATGTTTGATGATACAATAAATGAAACAGCACTAATAAATATCACCACCAATGATTTAAAAGGTGTTTAAGAGTATAATTGCGGTAACTTTTCAAAGTATTTTTATTTAGAAAAATATTAAAATAATATTTTTTATTTTTAAAAATTATTTTTGATATTATTGTATCAAAATAATTTAAAAATACTAAAAAATATTAATTTTAAAAAATAAAAATTTTTGATTTTTTAAAAAACTTTTTAAATATAAAAACAAAGTTTTCTTATAATGGATCATATAAATTGGAGATGTCATCAATGAGTTGCTAAATGATATTATCTCTATATTTTGTGGACCCTATTATTTTCCCAATTTTGTTATGTGCTAAATTCCAAAAAAAATCTCTAACCTTGAATCTACACGTCTGTCTTCAACTTCTCTATGAAGATTTTCAGCCTCCCTTTTCACATGGTCCATGAAAATTTTCTCATTTTTTCTGCTGGTAAATTAAATCATAGCCTGTGAAGTTCCTCGGGATTGGGTTATTTGATAAACCTTGTTGTGGCATGATTTAGTCAACTGATTGACAAAAACCCTTCGAGTTGAAAGTTTGTTGTTGGTTTTCCTTGTCTTGTAAAGCTTGCTTGGAACTTGTATAGTTCAATCCATTAGTACTTTTGGATTCGCAGGAGAGTTTGTGAGAGTGAAGAAAATGATGGAAGCTTTTCTTGCTTCAGTTCAGAAAAATATAAAATCTGAAGGAGAGGAAGTGAAATCTGCAATACTACCTCTATTGAAGCTTATAGCGCTTGCTCTCCCCGGTTTAATTCTTGCTCACCCAAAAGTCCAACTTGTCCCTAAAGCTACTTTCAAGCTCCTTAGCAAGCTTGTTTTTGCTTTGTTCATGCCTTGTTTAATATTCACTCAACTTGGTCCATCCATCTCTCTCAAGAATATTGTTCGCTGGTGGTTCATTCCTGTAAATGTAATCATTAGTACTGCCATTGGTTGCATATTGGGTTGCTTGGTGGCGTTTATATGCCGGCCACCGAGGGAGTTTGTTCGATTCACAATCATCATGACTGCTTTTGGCAACACTGGCAATATTCCACTGGCAGTAGTTGCATCAGTGTGTCACAGTTCTGATGCTCCTTTCGGTCCGGATTGTTATGGAAATGGTGTTGCTTATGTATCTTTTTCTCAATGGGTCTCTGTTATTCTCGTTTACACACTTGTTTACCACATGATGAAGCCCCCATTGGAGCAGTATGAGATTGTTGATGAAGAGATAGAGATTGAGTTAGTGCCTGCTGATCTCAGTAAGCCTCTCCTTGTAGAAGCTGAGTTTCCAGGAATAGAAGAAAAGGAAACTGAACATAGCAAGACGCCTTTCATTCCTAGCCTCTTCAATAGCGTCTCTGGCATTTCACAAACAAATTTTCCTGATCTTGAAGCAATAGAAGAGGGAAGAGAGGAGGGAGGTGAAAGTAGCTCCAAGTCCATTAGGTGCTTGGCAGAACGTAGGGTGGCTAGAAAGATTAGAGTTGTTGCTGAACAGACACCAATTCATCACATTCTCCAGCCTCCAACAGTTGCTTCTTTCTTAGCTATTGTTATTGGAGTGATCCCTGCTCTCAGACATATGGTTTATGGTGCCCATGCTCCTCTTGAAGTTATCACAGACAGTTTAGGTACGATGGCTGATGCCACAGTGCCATCTGTCATGCTTATTCTCGGGGGAATGCTTGGTGAGGGTCCAAATGAATCGAAACTTGGGATTCGGACCACGATTGGCATTATTGTTGCAAGGCTGTTGGTGCTTCCTGTAATTGGAATTGGGGTCGTCTATTTGGCTGATAAATGGAATTTCTTAATCGCCGGGGACCGATTGTACCAGTTTGTGCTTTTGCTGCAATACACTACACCTAGTGCCATTTTGTTGGGAGTTATTGCAAGCTTGAGAGGTTATGCAGTTAAGGAGGCTTCAGCACTCTTGTTCTGGCAGCATGTGTGCGCTGTGCTCTCTCTTTCGATATATATCATTGTCTACTTTAAACTGCTTTTTTCGTATATCTGAGGTTTTTCTTTAACCATCATGTTTAATGCTTCCCAGTTGTATGTATAAATTTATGCACTGGGCATGAATTTCTGATTAAGATGAACACAGAACCTTATTTGAGCATGAATGATTTGTGTAATTGGTAAAAGGATTTGTGTATGCTAATCAAAGTGCATATAATGAAACTTGCAAGATTCAGTAGGATAGGAAATGTCCAATTGCTTAGTCTGTTGGCATTAGCTCAAGTGGTAGATGGAAATCTGAAGTTTGAACTATCAAATGAACAATAAAAAACACATGGATCTGATCAACAAATTGCCAGTTTGAAAGTGTTAAACCCTGCCAGAACATGTCATTGATTAGCAGTTCGTGTACCTGCGTTGTTTTTCTTTTTCTTATTTATTAGTCCACATGAGCTAAATGAAATCCTTCAACCATACCAGTGAGCATCTTACTAGAGAATACAACAGACTGGGATTTGTTTAGTTGCTGGACTGCACTTTCATTGCACTAGTTCCTTGCTGATAAACCCCGATACACCTAGTTAACTTACCTTGTTGAGGTCATTCCAACCCTGTAGAGTTCCTTGCATAGCAGAGGATGGTTGAGCTTCCAGTGCCAAAAGTATTATTCTCTTGATTTATTTAGAGATTTCAAATTTGAGACCAAGCTACCTGGAGTCATAGAGAGAGATTAAGATGTTTAATATTACCCTACAACTCTAAAAGAACTGGGGTTTTTGCCACCGCCGCTGAGTTTTTCTTCATTTCTCTGTTTTTGTCTCTGGAAAGATCAGTAACCAGACATGTATCCCTTTTATTATTATTTTTATCTTTATGCCGATATGCTCTCTCTCCCCAAAACCACAAACATGGATCTGAGATTTTAAAAATGGCTCATCAATTATGCCTCTCTGCATATAATAAGAAAGAGAGGGGAAGAGAGAGTTGATAGGGTTTTATAAAGAGGTGAAGGTGGAAAGTTAGAAAGGGAGGGAGGTGACGACTAGTCGGCACGGACTATCAATTCCTCTGCTACTACTTACTCTCCCCTGTGCCCTGACCCCAGCCAGACCAGCCCCTTCACTTTCTTTCTTTCTTTTTTTCTCTTTTACTTTTCCTTTTCTTTTGCTCTGTCTTCCCTTTCCTTTCTCTTGTTATAATTATGATGTCTCCCCTTTTATGTGAGGGTTTGTGCTCTCTGGGGAGGGTGGATGGATCATGTGACATGTTTTCAGTGTTGGGCTGGTAGGTGCTAAATTGCATCGCTGAGGTGAGTGATAAATTTAGGGTTTTTGATTTGTTTTTGTTCTTAGGATAACAATAACTTTTCATTTTGGGTTTGTTTTCCAGGATAGATGAATAAAGATGCTTTACAAGATAAGTTTTATTCTCTGTTTATTTATGTTTTCCATCTTTTTTTTATCTGTTTACATTTAAGCATTTTTATGTCTGTTTTTTGATCAATTGACAGTAGAAATTGATCCAGTTGAAGTAAGGCAAATAACTAATATGATTGTAGGGTTGTGGGAAAGAATATCGTTGCTGAGCTTCCTACAGTGGGATTCCTTTTTGCTGCCTAGCTGATATCAATGCCCTTCCAGGAAAAAGAAGAAAAAAAAGAGAGGTTTAAGTGTAGTTGCACTAGAACAAAGACTGAAACTTTGGGGCATATGTATAACTCCAGCTTATTGAAGTAGAGTTGTGCTAATTATGTTATTTTCACCATTCTTTTAGCTGTCATATTTGCAGATTCTGTTTAGAAAAAAGTTGAATGTAAGCTTTAGATCATGAACTTCCTAAATATTCCCATAAGCACATATAATTATCTCAATAAGATCTAGGTTTTAAGAAGTCTATTAATTCCTTGACAGTCACCAAGTTTGCAGCTTTTAATTTTGTAATATCATTGTTTATATCATCAAATAACAAATGCCAACCTCATTTCAAACCATAACTTTTTTTATCCTCCATTTAATGTCATTAAAATGGATAAATCTTTCTTGATATGGCACTGCACTGACAAAAAAAACGAGGCTAAAGGCCATTATTTATTCTAGATTAGATTTTTGTTTTTGTGCTATTGAATGATTTTAGATTTGGAAGTTAGCTGGTTTTTTGACAGTTCAATGTCAAACTTGATTCAAAATTTCAACTGGGGTTGTCTTCTTTGAATTTAAATGAACCTGCATCACTTTTCTGGTGGATCATGTCCATGCATTTAACTAAGACTGAATCCTTCCTTGCTTGGAATGATTAATTTGTAGCAACATGACCTTTCATTTGTATCTAGAACAAATAATGAACTAGCATTCATCACGATCATGAATGCATGGCAATTTGAAATCTAAAACATTGATATAGTTGACACACGGATCCTAATAATTAAAATCTAAAATTAATTTTTCTGTTTTTGTTAGCATCATTAATAAATTTTAAATTGATGTGTGTTCTATCGACAAGCCAATTATTTTTCTTTCTTTTTTTATTATGGGAAATAGTAGAGGGGTTTGACTTTGGATGCATACAGTTTCATCGTAAATGTTCGAATGAATGTCTATAACTGATTCGAGGCAATGGTTATGAAGAAGAATTCAATTAATCCTTTAAAAAGCAGAACCAAAAGCAAAGATGCTAGAGTATTACTATATGTAGTAAAATTATTCCTTGAGCTGCACCTCCTTCTTTACAGTACAACCTCTTAGAAATGATAACATAGTTATTCTCAGTAAAACTTTTATGGCTTTTCAAGTAAAGGGTTTATGCAAAGACAGAAATTCATGCTATCATGACGAAGATGGAAAGAATATTTTTCTGTCTTTTAGCCATGTTCAATTTTGAGATCTCCAATAATGATGCAGATGCGAGATGATAGAACTGGGAATGGATTGTTAATGTTGTGTCCAACTTGTTAGGTCAATTGGCGTTGTTTATTTTTAGTTTTGCAGTTATGAAACTGATTCAGTTTTCACACTGAATGTCATGCTGTCTGTATGAGAAATGATCTATGCTTTCCTTTTACAATTGCAAGCCTTTTTTCCAGGATGCTCTTTTTTTTTTCTTTTTTTTTCTTTGGTCTGATTTGAATAGGTTATGCTCCCCTTGGTTTTATCACTGTTGTTCACAATCCTCTACTACAACGGCCTCATGCTATTGTAAATTACAGTTATTGTAAATGTTTCAGCTCAAATCAGTAGCCAACCGACATCCAAGAAAGGCAAATGCATAGACTGGTTTGTGCTTTAACCTACTGTTTTTAGGTATGTGGTCTGATCTATTTCCCTTTTTTCCATATAATTCCCTTTTATTCCTGCCTATTCATCAATTTCCTTTCATGTATGTTTCCCTTTCATAGCCACCAAGATCTAATAAGTGGTTTTAACAGTACAATGTAATTGCAATTGCTTTTTCCTCTGCAGTGTTGGTGGTTCGGATTATTGTTATGTGAGTGTTGGAGCTTATATGCCCTGAAAGATTACAAAGTCTGTGGATGCTCAACTGTTAAAGGGAAGTAACTAGATGAATTGGACATGGATGGCATCTATGCCATTTTGTGTTATCATCCACAATTTTCCAGCAATATGGATATAGCACGTTCCACAAGATTAATTTGCTGTAGTATTACACAATTATTGCTGGACATTGAGTAGTGTGAACTTAATTTTTATTATGATTCCTTTCCTTTAATCTTTGCTGGATTCTCCTCCTCAGTGATTTCCAAAACAATTTCTTGCATGTTTGCAGAGACACTCAGTTTTGCAGGCCCCTAGGTATGGATGAAGATGACATGCCAGAAATCAATGATGAAACCCTTCTTGATGAAGAAGCCATGGCTAGGTAAGGTCAAATTTAACTTCTTATCTTTTACTGCATCCACCATTCTTTCATTATCTGCCCTTCATGCGGATCTTAACAATCATTTTTGTCTACTTGAAAAATGTTCATATTTATGGTCCACTGGCTAGGAGCTGTCAAAGCAGTTGAAGAGTTCAAGCTTCTATCTATGGAGACAATGATGATGAGGAAAGTGCCATTGGCAATGGAAAAGCAAATGATGCCGCCAAAAAAAATAAATAAACCATTTGCTGAAAATGCAGCTAAGGAGTCTGCAAACTACAACTGGCCAGATCTTACTGATAATGGACATGATACTGGTGTTTCACCTCTGTAAGTTTCTCCATAGAAAATTTTTAGAACTAGATTAAAGTTTAGGAGTTAACAAGTCTATTGAATGCGTTGAAGGCTGAATAAAACCTCACTGGTATGTCTAAGTTGAATTTTGAACTTTTCTTCTTCCACACATGTAAACTTTTAAGGGCTTGGTCATGTTCTTGCAAGCTCACGGTGACACCAAGTATGTCTAAGCTGTTTCTTACGACATGCAGATATCCAAATTGCATACCACTTGCTAGTTTTTTGTTGATTGCAAGATGTTAAAATAGGAGTGATCTATCTTTGCTGGTCGAGTTCTACTCAAAACATGGAAGATATGGAAAATAATATTTTCCTTGGAATAAAATTTTGGTAGCTGGGCCCTTTAAGACACACGGTGTTGTTAGCCATGGCATGAGAAAATGTAATACTGTAAGATAATAATAGGGTTTCTAGCTTATTTGGTTTCATTTAAGGAAGTGATCCTATGCTCTTATGATTGATATAAAAGTGTCAAGGAAATTAGGATAATCTCTATGCTGGCATAACCTCATTATTGAAATTTTCTTCTTTCCCCTCATTTATCCGACTCTTCAGTCCTCCTTTCAGTCAAGAGAAGAGGGAAAATACTATGAGGGGAAATCTGAATCATAACAAAGAAAGAAAGAGAGAATAAAAATAAGCACTTGGAAGTTTTGGAGAATTAATGTTCCCTCACATCTTGAAACCACGTGATTACTCTGAGTTTGTTGAAGTTGATCCACCTAGAATATATGCCAAAGTACTTCTTACCTCTTCTATTCTCCTCTGTTTGTGTGTTTCTTCTTTCAATTGTAAGCTTGATTTTGGGGTCTCATTTTGTTCTTGCACTACAATGATAGCCTTAGCAGAGGAGCTTCAAAGACCGTGTATGAATCCCATTTAGAAATTTTCTTTTCCTGTATGTTTGCCGCCTTAATTTTTTTTGCTTGCGTTTGATGGATGATCATGTCTTGTTTTTGCAAAAGTTGGAATCTTTTGTAGTCTTTCTGTGGGTTCTTGATAATGGCTTGTTGATTGATTTATGCAGGTATAGAGCAGTGAAGGGATTGAAGTTGCTAGGAACCAAGTCAGCCTCAATTGTTCCTTGAAAACCCTGAAGATTTTGGAAGACTCTACTGTGAGTTTTTGGTAATGGTTTGTTGTTTGTGACTGAAATGTTCACTTCTTGGACTTTAAGACAATAAGAATTTGTCAAACACTAATGATTCCATGGCCCATTCTTTACTTTTCTGCTGATTGTGCTTTATGGGTCTTTTGAATTGTTTATAATCTTATGATTATATTCTCTTTGCTTTTCTGGTCTTTCATAGGTATAGACTAGAGCACAAAAGAGCTAACATTAGAGCTGTGAAGCATTGGTGTGGGCAGATCTTGAGAGGGATTCCTTACTTCCATAGCCATGACTATGATCCAAAGAGATCTGAAGTGTCATGTTTTTGTGAATGGGAACCAAGGAGAAGTGAAGATTGGAGATCTTGGCCTTGCTGCACTTCTTGCATAAAAATATATCTTTTTTTCCCATCCTCTCTTCATGGAGATCTTTCTACTACTGATCTTTTTTGTATGTCATTTCTCACCTATTTGTGATCAGTGATTCGCTTAATGATGATTGTGAATCCCCCGCAGCGAATCGCGGGGAAAGCCAACTAGTTAGATTCCATACTTTGTTGGTTGTTTGTGGAAGGTATAATTAATATATTTAGGATTCCTTGCACATGTCTGAAGTCTACCCATGCTCAGCTTTGACAGATGGAGGGTGTCTTTTCAGCAGACATCATAGATATTTGCTAAAAATGTTCCTGATTTATTCTGAATTGATTTGCACTTCAACATTTTAAGGTTCTTTTGGGATGCCTTGCATGTGTCGAGCATCTGAAGCTTTCAATATTAAAAAAATAGATAGATTCTTGTATGATCAAAGATATAATCACAGTTAGTGTAAAAATGCAGCTCAAACATTAGTTCTGAAAGTAATTTTATTAACTTTGCAAGTCAATGATTTCTTGCAAATCTCAGTAGAAGTTGTAACTCTGCAAGATTTTTCTTTTTCATTTTCCCAGCACATGAAGGCTTTTGAGCTAGAAGGGCAAGTCAGCAATTTAATCATCTAGACGCTGAGGGCTAATTTCAGTCATAATTTGATCACAACAGACTTATCAAAGGGATGATTCAATTGCTTTCTGCACTGTCTGCTATAACCTCCAGAGCATAAATTCTTGCACGGCTAGGAAACTATTGGTAATGTGATGCTACTCTAATCTTATCCTTCCATATTTATCTAGGGCCTCTAGCTGTATTTACCACCATACATTTGTTGTAAAAACTTGTGCCCGCACAATGAAAATTAACTTGATTTTTCTTCTTGTTTCCTTCACTTGAATTCACTTTTTCAGGCTTAATTTTATATAATTAAATTGTAAAAGGATGCAATTCAAAATAAATAAATTATACATGAGTATTTTTATATATTGTTTCTATTTTTTCAATTCACATAAATTATATTAATTTTAATATATGTGTGTGATTCAATTTAAGTAGATGGAGTATAAAATGATAGGTAGTCTTAAAGCACTAAGTTATTTTCAATTTACTCAACCACCATAAAAAAATATTTTGAGAGTTAGGGACCACAAAAATAATAGTAAATATTTTTAAATCATCTACCTCTAATGAAGTTGCATGTACTTTAATAACACAAGCATACAGACTAAATACTTGCTTAACATATTTGTAAAACAATACCATGTAATAATTATTATATTAAAATTACAATTATATATATATATATATATATATATATATATATATATATATATATATATATAAACCTAAAACGGTAGTGGTTTCTCTATGATTTTTTTCAACGTGCAATCTCTCACATTTAACTTTGGGTTCCAATAGTGATTTTTTTATTTGTCATCAAATTTTTTTTAATTTTTTAATTCATTCTTATACTTCGTTATCAAAAAATTGATAAATAAATACGAAAACACTAACGGAAAAATTATATTAATATATTACGATTATCTTTACCAACAAAATTTTTCATTCTTATATCTATCGGTAAACACCAATAGAAAAATTTTCTCGGTACATATCGAGTAAATGATGGAGGGTATTATAGTGAGATTCAAAAAGGTAAATCGTACATTTTAATTTTTGATCTGGTGATCGACCCTTCTCTTCCCTTCCCACATTTCTCCTTTTTCCTTACGCATTTTTTTCTGTAACAAACAACCACCCTTTAATCTCGACACAATTCAATATTTGATAACAAATTTGGTCACCACAATACTCACTTTGTCAGCATCTGTGTTTTGATTCAAATTTTATTGAGGATTCTCCATTTTAAGTAAATAAATGTACCTTTTTTTTTAATTTGAACTTAATTTTAAAATGTTTATTTTTTTTTGCATATTTTTTTGTAGTATATGTATTTTGTTTGGATGTTTACTTATTTTATAGTTTTTTCTTATACAAATTTATTGTATGGATTTATTATTTATACATGTTAGGGTTTGTTTTTAATTTTTTAAAATTATATTTGTTTGTAAATTAATGAAACTTATATTGAATTTTTTACATAGATGTTTTGTGATAAAATAAATAATGACTAATTTAACGGATCCATTTATGGCTAGAAAGGGGTATATTGAGGTTTTTATTTTTTTTCTCTTAGGTATTTTCATGTAAAAAATAGAGGTTGAAAAATGAGATTTTTGGATCTTATAAGTTAGACTTTGATTTTTTGAGCTGCTAAAGTGACTAGAATTCAACCAGTAAACAATGTGTTGTCAACCATTTAGACTACACATTCTACTTTGTTTTTTTTTTTAAATAAATATGGTGGATGATGTAATTTAACAAAAAAAAAAGAAGGGACTAAGCATGCGGCTTTAACCCTCTTTATTTTGGGCTAGGAGATAGCCCACCTAGGTTAGTGTTTGAGTTTTTTTATGAAGCCTTTTTTTTAAGTTTTTGCCTTAAATTTTAATTAAAATAAATAATTAAATTTTTAATTACACTTTTTTAAAAAAGTTTTTTAGACATTCATATTTTGTATCTAACCAATAAAAAAAATCTAATTGTTTCATAATGTTTTTTTTGTAACATGTAAACCACTCAAAATAATTTTAATGATGAGCATAATGAAAGATTATGAAACTCATTACACACACACACCTAAAACAAATAACTTTCATATAATAATTAACTTTGTTATTTAATTATAAACTTTTTCTTGGAAAAACTTGTAAAGTTTCTTAGTTAGCATTTGATTGCTGCTTTAGGATAAAAAAGACAGAGACAATTAAGATAGAGACAATTAGAACATAGAAGACATGTATCATTGTCATTTTTGTTTTGAAATGACAACTTTAAAATTGTCCTAATGATAAGTTTATTTTTATGTTTCTATATGTTCAACCAAACAATTTATCTATCTTTTCTATCTTAAAACACTAACCAAATGCAAGCATATATTCATATTGATATCTTAAAAGAACATTCTTAAGCTTAAATACACAACATAAATAAAGGCAAGGTAGAGTTTATTGATGTTATCATAACCTATTTTTTAGTTCAATTTGTTAACATGTTTTCAAAAATAATAATATAAGATTTTTTTAAAAAATACTTTTTGATTAAATTCAGCTAATTTGCAATCATTTTATACTTTGTAACTCTTTTGCGTGTCTTATTCATGTTAATGAATTTTCAAAATTGAAATATTAAAAAATCAAGAAAAGAAAAGAAAAATAAATAGTAAAATAAAAAAGATTAGTAGGTGAAATGATGAGTAAGTAAGGAAAAGGGGACTAAAATGAAAATAAAGTTTTGGCCTCCCTCCAAGTAATTAAAAGATAGGAGGATAAGGATAGGAAAAAAAGAAGAAGAGAAAACATGAAAAACTAGTAGAAGGTAGGAGAAGATAAGATGATAAGAAGGAATAAAGAGAGAAAAAATAGGTACTAAAAGAACTGTAGAAGAGGGATAGAATAAAAAAGAAAGAAAGAAAAAACACTACATCAAGAAAGAGAGACAAATATAAATAAAAAAGAGAGAATAAAAAACAACGAGAGGGAGAGAACACATCAGCCGCCCTCTAATTTTCTCTCCACACCATATCCAGTGACAACAATGACCAGTCACCATACCGACTAACCCTTCATTCCAATCGAGCAACCATTTCCTTAACCCAAACCACTGTCCACGGCCTAGCACACTAGTAGCCAAGCAATGAAGAGAGAGAGAGAGAGAGAGAGAGAGAAAAAACTAGATAGAAGAGGAAGAAGAGAGAGAATTGAACCTTTAAGTGGATCAATCTCCTAATTGCACGCTTGATCTAGCCAATCTTGTGCCTTCCTTGCCACCAGAGCATAGATCCAAGTGCTCCTAGTCATGATAAGGTGTGAATGTCATGTGCTGACATTGCTAGTCCATTCCAACAACTTTCTATCAACCCCAACCACTCTTAAAAGTCAATTTCAAACCTCAAAATGAATTTTTGAATAAGTTTCAATATATTATTTATTTTCATGCATATTATTGAGAAATATATGAAGTGTTAGGTTCTACACTATTGTATGGAAACCTCAGGGGTATGATGCCACTAAAGATTTGTTTTCAAGGTGAAATAAAGATGGAAATCAATATTCCACATTGAGATTGGAAGGATCGAGAAGGTTTATCCAAGATGTAATGGCTTGACATTGGTGTTGATTTTTTTTTTAATAATGCGTTGATGTGTTTGTTCATGTATGTTTGATTGTTGTAAATTTTTGTCAATAAATAATGGGTAGATTATATATATAATAGAAAAATAGTTTTATTTGTTTGTTTTGAGTCCTTATATAAATAATTGAGGATGATGGCTAAAAAAACTATATTATTTGTGTGATTTTGTATTAATGTCTCTATAATCTGCAAAGCCATGGTAACTCATTCCTTTCAACAATGATTTTTATTTCAAGCATATAGATTGTTAAATGCCAGAGGAAGTGTTTTGATGATTAGTCAATTATGGATAATTTATAAACTTTTGATTATGATTATTTGTTGATTAATTGTATTTGGTTTATGATATTTAATGGTATGCAAATTTTATGTGGACTTTTTTTTTTGATAGATTTGAGGTTTGAGGCATAACATAGCCAGAGAGGTTTTCGGTGGCATCTCTTTGTTCATGTACAGTCATGTCCTTTTTATGGTTGATTGATATGTTTTCAGGTGCGACAAATATGGTATCAAAGCAATTTGATCAAATAGAAAGATATTATTGTTTGAATTATGAGAAATATGAATAAAAATAAGTTGTGCATAAGTTATTTCCTATTAAAAGTATTAGAGTGTGCAGCGAAAGCATGGTGATGTTTTGTGATTTTTGAAATAGACTTTTAACATTGATTTATGATTGATATATAAAGAAATGAATTCCGGAGATAATTGTAAATTTTGTATTATATGAGAAATTTATGGTATTGAATGATTTGAGTTATGTCAAGTTTCAAAGATGAAACTTTTTGTAAGATAAAGAGAATATAATATTTGAAAAAATATAGTATTGCCTTTATGTTTATAATTATGGTTATTAATGATTTAGGAGCTATTGGTGTGTGTGTGTGTGTGTGTGTGTGTGTGTGTGTGTGTGTGTGTGTGTGTGTGTGTAAGGAACCAAAAATTTGAAAGAGATAAAGATGAACCGAAAAAGAAGAAAAAGAAAGAAAGGTGGGAAAAGAAAGGGAAGAGATAGATCATGGGTGATAGAGGAATTATGTTTTTAAGATATGATGATTTTTTTTAATTAAATATGATTTTGAATTTGTTAAGGTTTCTAAAGATTTTTTTAAAGTTTATGTTGTTAAGTTTGATTGATAATTAATATGTATTAATATTTCAAATAATTGATTTTGGGTGATTTTGTTAGGAATTATGATTTAAGATGTGATTGGTTTAATTGATGTGTTAAGAGAGGTTTAAGAAAGTGGCCCAATCTTCTTAGAGAATTCTAGAAAGATTAGTTTTGAGGTTAAAGATTGTCATAACTTAATTTTTGATTTTTTTTATAAATATTTTTCAAAAAAATTAAAAAAATATATTTTTGAAGCATTTGATTCATTTTCATCATTTTCAATGTTTTTTTTTCTTTTGAAAGAATCTAAAATTCAAAAATTATATTTGCATGTCTTGGAATTGAACAAAAAGAAAACCTTTGTATTGTTATTCATAAAATAAAGCAAAAAAAAAAAAACATATTTTCACCTATTTTAGTTTTTTTTTGTCCTAGCGTTCTACAAAAAGATGAGAAATAAAAAAATATTTAATTTGCATACTTGGATTTTATAACAAGTTTATAAAGCCTATTAAAACTTGATATAAATTTTTAAAACACCAAAAAAACAAATTTGTTTATTTTTATATCAAGATTTATGAACTTACACATAAGACATACTAAAAATATTAAAAAAGGCAAGTTAAGCCCATAATAAATAAAATAACCCCTTTCTCTCTCTTATATTGTTTACCTTTAATATTTAAAAATTATAAATTTATACGTAAGATGTATTCCTAGTAATAAGAGAAACAAACATATAATATATAATATATAATACATATATCTTGGCTTTAGAATAACTAGGTTTGACCCATAAAGCCATGATATACTTTACTGAAATGGATCTGTTTTAACTATTAAACAAATCAATGGCTAGAAAAAACACAACAAAGCTTTAACAATGATCAGAAAAATAAACAATGAAACTTGCATCAGGTATACTGTATTAAGGGGTTATATTGTTTTTCATATACACAACTAGTCTCATTGTCCAAACTCTATAAACTAGTTAGGGTTCTAGTAACCAAAATATTAGGTGACGACTCCAAATCTTTAAACCATAAAAGGACTTGAATTTCTTATTCCTTTCACCCCCAAACCCAATCTAGAAGGATAATTGTTGCTATGTCATACACATATAAAAACGATAATGAAATTTAAGTTTAGTCCTAGATTTGTGAAAATTATAATTTAGTCTCTATACTTTAGAAAATTTACAATTTGACTCTTGAAACATATTTTGGAATTCTATGTAGAACTAGTTGTCAGGTTAAAGATGATGAATTTTAGTTTGGTCCTGGATCTGTGAAAATTATAGTTTAGTCCATGAATTTTGTAAAACTATGATTTGACCCCTTAATTTAAGCAAAATTACAAATTTGGTCCCGATGGTAGAAGATAGTTTTTCTATCATGTGCCAACAAGTAATTCAAAAGTATCGATGATTTATTATCTATATATTTAATTATTGATAATGACATCTTTTGATCATTTAGATTTTTGTTATGTCCCAACAAATAATTCAAATGTGTTGATGATTTATTATGTTTTATTTGATTTTGTTTGAAATTAAAGTTAATTTGATATTGTGTTTAAATATATTTAAGTATTTCAAGAGCACCATATACGACTCCTTTTGTAATGAAAGTGGTTGAATACTACAAAGTGAGAATTTGATATATTATTGTGACTAATAAATATGAATTATATCTTTAAGAATATATATGAAATGTGTGTTTACATCCATATGATATAATAAAACTCGTTATATGATTGTGAGCAATTGATAGAGATATATTTTTGAAAGTATCTATGAAATATGTGTGTTTGCATATGGAGTGGTGATTATTATGAAATATGTGTTTATGAAGTGTGGACTATGCATTTTGATATCATTCAAGAGGGATGCATTTGATTTGTGCACACAAGGCGTGCAAAAGATGTGTTTAATATGTTTAATGTGTGCATGTAACAACATGCGATTTATTTAATGTGTGCAAGTTACGCGTGCATATGATGTATTTAGTGTGACTCACCATCACATATTTTTAAAACATTGTACCAATTATGTAAACTAATGTACCTTGGGAACGAAGTGATGAGTTATGGACTAATATGAAAGTTTTTAATACAATCATCATCATATATGTGTTATAATAATATTATTCTATGGTGTATCTATTTTTTTTTATTATTAATGTGGGTGTATGGGTCAGTTTGCGCATATCTCGACTAATCCCACGGGTCCTGAAGTTAACAACCATATAAGCTTCTAGTGACTCTGAGGTTTGTGGGACTCGAACTGATGATTTTTATAGAGTAAATTTAGAATATAATCAGTTGAGTTATACCCTTCAGGGTTGGTATATCTATTTTGATTACTCAGTGAGATGTGGAAACTTATTCCTTTCCGTAATGATTTTTATTTTAGGCATATAGATTATTAAATGTGCATATGGAGATTCATTATTAAAGATTGTATTTATAGACTTTTGATTATATGATTATATGTTGAATAATTGTATTTGGATTATGATATATGATGGTATGTTAATTTCATGGGGAGTCTTCTTTTTTGAGGTGTTTGGTAGATTTAAGGTTTGGGGCTTAACTTAGTTAGTACCATCAAACAAAGATTCAAGATCAACAAAATTAAACCTGAAAGGAAAAAAAAACTTAAAGCTATGGTATTTGTTCTAAAATAAAAATAAGATGATGTATTTACAATGTTTTAAAAATGTTCTAGCAAATCCCCTGCCACTTTGGCTCACAAGCACAACAAGAACAAGGCAATGAACCAAGTGCAATTTCATACTATCAAAGGATCATGCTACGAACATTTCTAAACAAAATATACATTCTTATAATCTATTTTTCCTCATCCTTCATTGAGGATCTTCTCTCAAATACCCTTTCCCTTGCCTTTGTTACCTGAATGCACACAAGGTCATCAATTTGTCATTGCACTTGATGGGAGCCTCTAATAGAACAGCACATGAAAACATATATATACAAGGGAGAGAAGTTGAAGGAAAGAAAAAAGAGATTGGACTAAGGACCTGTTTGTTCCAATCTGTACAAGCAGTAACGATTGAAAGAAGAACTGATTGCACGAAGGACCCAGCTAATATTCCAATCCAAAGGCCTTTTCCTCTTAAATGAGCTACAAAACCAAGCACAGCAGCCAATGGAAGTCCAACCAGATAAAATGAACCAAGATTGATATATGCCCCTATTTTCTGCCATCCACTTCCTCTAGCCACACCTGATGCGAAGCATGACACATACTTTAAAATCAGCAGGTATTACCAAGTTTATACAACGATTTAAGGCTGTTCTTGCTTGTATATTAACCAAAAAAAGAAACAGAAAACTAACCAGAAAGGACAGCTTGTAAGCTGTCCATGATAAATGAGAGACAAATCAGGGGAATCATGACTGAAATATAACGCACAACCTGCCTGTCATTGCTGTAAGCATATCCCAAAACTTGCCGGGAAAGGAAGAGCCCTGAGCTCACAATGACTGACTCTGTGACAGCAAGAAACAAGGCAACCAGAACTGCCATCCTAGCTAATTGAGGATTCCCAGCTCCTAGTTCATTCGAAACTCGTGTGCTACAAAAATACCATGAAATCTATATGGATGAACAGATTGATATGAAATCTATACATTATTTTAAATTAAAGAATATGCTTTCAATAGGAGAAGCTTATAAACCTTGCAGCAGCTCCAAATCCATATGGTATAGTGAAGTGCAATGTAGAGATTGTGAGGCTAAATCAAGCAAAATAAATGTTAATGAGAAATTAGAGTTATAATAATATTTAATTCAATCTTTACAAGTATCCAATTTGTCAATACATGGATAGGAACCAAAATAAATATTAAAAATACCATATAGAAAGCACTGAAGTCTCCAGTTTTGGATTTTTGAAAAGACCAGAAAGCAAAAGTAGCAACTCCATTGACCACCATTTAAGACTGATGATAGTGATAGCATAATAGTATTATAGTTAGGAAAACAGAACAAAACAAAAATTGCATTTTCATGATAGAAGAAAAAGGTAAAAGAAATTACCAAACCATAATAGCTGAAGGGACACCGAGCCGAAAGAATTCTCCGATACCATAAAGTGCTTCTCTTGATAATGGAGCTCTAGTTTTTTCACATGCTGAGGAGAACTTTACATACAGGCTTAGCAATATCACATTCAACCAAGTTGATAAACTGAAGGCTACAGCTGCACCATTTTGTCCTAATTGCAGTTTGTACACAAGAATCCAACATGAAATGGTGTGAAAACATAGGATGGAAGATGAGGTTATGAGCATTGGTAGAATCACACTTTGTGTCTGAAGATATCTAGTCAAAGGTTTAAGAACTGCACCCCCAAATAATGCAGGGATTAGCCACATTGAGTACTTGCAGGCTTCTTGAGAGATTGAATTGTCTTGGCCTAGTAGAGGTAGTAGTTTGCCGATGAAGATCCACAGGACACAAATTGGAGGGCACATGATTATTAGAGAGATGATTGCACTGTAAGTATAGGTTCCAAGCTTTTGATATTGTTTAGCTCCATATGCTTGGCCAGCTAGAGTTTCCAGTCCACCTGCCATTCCTGACTGTTTGCCAATTACAAACTCGGGTCAGTTTATGCTTGTTAACACAAATATAATTGTGAAAAAAAAGCTTAATAACGAAAGAAAATTGGAAAAAAAATCATTTTTAATTATAGAGGGCATTCTAACATGATAATAATACATAGCAACATCCAGCTTTAGGCAAGAGCTCACGCTTTACTGGCCCATATCACCCCAATTTGTTTGATTATTATTCAATTCTTAATTTGTTTTTTATTAGAATGCTGGTATGAATTAAAGATGGGCCACTCTTATAGAAGTTATAGTTTTGACAAAATTGAACAGAACAGGGTACTAATTGAAAAGTTTTTTAATAATGGGATGAAATTGAACGATTGGTACAAAGAAAGGAAGGACTTTTGCCAATAACGAAGAGGCAAGTAATGTAGCAAAATAATTATAATAGAGAAGAAGAAGAAGAAGAAGAAGAAGAAGAAGGAAAGGTAGGTAAAGGGATATTGTTAGAAAGATGTGGAATGGACAAAGGGAGGAGAATTTATGGGATGAGGGTAGTCAACATGCAAGTCCGAAGCTTGATTTGGTGCAGAAGGATTGGGGTCTTTGTTTGTGAACAAAGCACTTGGAATACAAAAGTCCAAATACAGTGAACACATGCATGTTTTGTTAACTATTTACTCTTTGAAAACCCCAATAACCCACTTGCTTCATGCATTAATGTTAATAAATTTCAGTCTAAAAACAACAAACAAACAACTTTTGTACACATACTAGTATATTGGCCCGCGCTCCGCAGCTGGTTAATATCAATTTTATTTTTTTAAAATATAAAAATATTAAAAGTATAGAGAATGTTTTAAACGCCTTGGAGTCTGACCTGGATATGGCATGACTGCAGACCCAATTTGCTTGGGTCTGGCATATCTTCCAGACCTAGGGCTCTTGGGTCTGGCATGCCTGCAAAATCTAGGGCTCTTGGATTTGGTATGCTTGCAAAACCTAAGGCGCTTGGGTCTGGACCCATGTGTTTAGGTCTGCCAGATCCGTGCCTGAGTCTAGCAACCATATCTTTTCTTCCAGATTCATTAAGTCTTCCATTTAGGAGGGCTCCATATCTTTTCTTCCTAACAGTGTGCGATGAAATGATGGACTCTTTCATATAGCAACAGATGCCATAGAGTAGGGCACCATATCTTTGGTGCTAGACCCAGGCGCGGGCTGGCAACCATGTTTGGTGTCAGACCCAGGCACAGGTCTGGCATGTTTGTAGACCCAAGGCTCTTGAGCTTGACATTGTTGCCAGATCCAAGGACCTTGGGTCTAGCGTGGTTGTCAGACCCAACCAAACAACAAACAAACAGAGGACAATTGTAAACTTTTGTTGTCAAGAGAAAAAAAAAAGAAAAACACAAACAATTGATCATCGGCAACAATCAAACCATGATATGTCTACACGCGCCGCACCATATGGAAGAGGATATGTCTGCGCATCTAGTTATATGGCAGATCGCCAGATTTAGCTATTGGGAAGCGTCTTACACACCTCTTCGATGGCATGAGAGCCGCCAACTCACTGGGGCGTGTGGAACACGTGCCAGTAGCTTTTAGATTAAAAATAAAAAATACAACGTGAAAATACTAAAACACCACCCATTGTCCTTTTAATTACGCAACATACCAATATAAATTTCACTGTTGCAATCCACAATAACCTGTGTCTAGAGTTACATTGAAATCCCTATACCATTTAGCTTTCTTTATAATTTGAAACATTTTAATTTTCAACTTGCTATGCGTAGCATGGACATGCTGATGCGATATATTTGTCAATGAAAAAATATTTTTCTTTTTGGTTTGACAATAAATTTTTTTCTGGCTATTTGTTTTTTTTGCTAAGATTAAATTTATTTTTGATTCCATGAAAGAGATGTGGGTCGGAAGAGTACTATGTAATGCACTGTAAGTATACTCACAAACATGAGGGATAAAAAATATTGGAGAAAATGGAAATAGAAAAATAGAAAATTGATAATTTTTTTTTCTTGTATGGAAAGAAAAATGTTTAAATGATAAATTTAAGATTTCTGTACATGAAACGTAAGATTTAGGGGTTAATCCAAAACTAGCAAGGACCTTAGGGTTGTTTTTTTTCTTTTTCCCTTCCCCTGATCATATCCTGTCTTCAATTCCAGGATAGATGGAGTGGATTCTTGAAGAAAATCTTCTTCCTCTCTCCTTAATGGAAGAGAAAGCAACCTTAATTTCTGAATTGAAAGCATAATGATTCATGCTAGTTGAAAGATGCAAGAAGATCAAAGGACCTTTATAAAAAAAGTTTTTTAAAAAGGACAGGATTAGAAGACATACAAGAAGGCTAAACCCTGTAACATTGGTAATAGAAGTGGCAATGGCAGCACTAGAGAGTGCAAGTGCACCAAGGTGCCCTACAATTATCACAGACACAACTTGTAGGAGATACTGCAATACTGACACGGCCACCATTGGAGCTGCTATATAGCCTGCCTTCTTTAGCTCTTGAACAAATCCTTCCCATGTTATCGCCCATTTTCTCTCTTCCCTCTTTCCCTCTTCTTCCATAACTTCTCAACAAGTGAATGAATTTTTTGATAGTTATTGATAATGATACATATCCTTTTCTAGTACTTCTTATAATGAAAATTCCTATATGTCAGCCTATAAGAATTTAAATTTTTAAAGCCTCGCATATTTTCGTACTCAAATTCTTCACCCTTAGTCGTAAGATATTACTTGCTTTTTTACTTTCTTTAGAATAAGTTCTTTATTACCAATAAAGACAGAGGACAAGCAAGCAAGATAGCAAATCCTTGGTTTTTTTTTTCTTTCTTTCTTTAGAATAAAGTCTTTATTCCCACCATGGAGTACCGCTTGAAGCTCCCAACTTTACAAGACCGTCAGCATAACTATTTCCCTCTCTCAAGACATGTTGCAGAACACATGTCCATGTTAGGTGTGAACTGAATTGATAGCAGGCAGCCATGTCCAACATGGCTGCATGCTGCATGCTGCATGCTGCATGGTGAGTGTAAGAAGATGGCAACAAGTAAGCCAGCTGAAATGTTGAACATGGTGGCAGAGCTTTTGGTGGACGGCGGCAACCATTTTTTTACTGAAAATGGGGAGTCTTGTCTCCCTATTTCAGCTATAAATAGAGAGGGGCTGTGAGAGCTAAAAAATACATTAGAAAATCGAGAGCAAGAGTGATGTGAGTGCGACAGAGTTTGAGTTGAATTGAGAAGTGTTTTCTCCTCCATTCCACCTCATTGTAATTTGTATTTTTTCTCTGTAAATAATATCAATAGATTTATGAACATAGATAAATTGTATCTTATATGTTGTGTCTGGAAAACAATCAACGATCCTAACAGTCTACTCCCTAGCAAATTACTCATTTCGATAAAACATATTATATTTTAAAATACTCATTTGGATTCGAGTACTGTTATGGAAGACAAAACGTTAAATAGAGAATTTTATAAATAAAGATAATATTTAGGTGCCCAACTTATCCATTTTTAAATTATCTTTAGATTAATGTCTTGAATATTTCCTGGAATAGAAGTAATAAAGACAATTAGATGAAAGAGATAAGGTGAAACATGAGATGACACTCCAATAATTTTTAGATTTATCGATGAAATTTTTTATCAATATTTATATTTATAGTTCATCGGCATAAAACTCTTATCGTTGATTTGTGATCTATCGGTAATAATTTTACCGATAGATTTATTAATGGAAAAATTGCGTCAAAATTTTTTTTACACACTTCATTCTGTTGGTATTTCAATGATGAATATAACATATCACTGATAAAAAAAACTATATGTCATTTCATTGATAATGTTTTTTGTCTGTCAGTATTTTCTTTAGCAAATTTGACATATAATAATCAAACCGACCGTCTGTTATTTTGTTGGTGAGTAAACAGTGATAGTGTCATTTGAAGTAATTCTTTTTTAACTCTCTGAAATATACTGATAGACTTAAGCTGTTGATAACCTGTTAGAATAATTTAAAAAAAAATTTAATTATTAAACAGACTCAGCAATTAATGAAGGAAGGTTAGCTCGGTACTCAACTTGTATCGAGTGAAATTAACCTTCAATTAATGAGATTTGGAGTTATATTTGTGAATCTATAGAAAATGATGGTCATTCATTCTACCTTTTCTTCTGTCTTTATTTAAATAAAATAAAAGTTCTAAAACAATTACGTTTTAAAGTACAGTAATATCAAACATACATTATTAACACAACTTAAAACATGATGGTTTTTCACTGTAAATTGCGAGTGAAACACTATTTGCTAAAACTATGCGATGAAGTTCTAAAAATCCAATTAGCCTGGTAATAAGTCTTTCAGGTTAGATAATTGGTCAGGTAATTGGTTCTAGCAATCTCATTTATTCTTTTTAACCAAGATTGTTTATTGTTAGTGTGCGAAAGGCGTGTAAGGGCTGAAGAAGTCGCCACCTTGTTGTTTTTGTTTAGGGTCGCTAGGATACTCGGGTGTACTGGTTTTATTAGAGATTCGAGGGTAAAAGACTGATTGTAACTAAGAAAAGTGTTAGCACTTCTAGCACATCATACCTGAGATAAGCTGCTTTGTGTAGTTTGATGTGGTTTACGGGTTAAGGATTGAGATTTACTCGTATGAATAATTATTATGGACTTGTGTACCCAAATAAATTCTTAGAAAAAAGATTCTTTATAATTTGTGTATTACAGTGAAAAATTTATGTATTACAGTAAAAAATACTTTCAATTAAAATTAGTGAATATTTAGAATAACTCTGAGAATTTTTTGATCAACTTTTGATCATATTTCAAATACTAGCCTCACTTGTAGATCCAGTATTCTATATCAGGATTTTTAACCATTAATTATCATGAATTAAAAAATGGTGATTTATTAAAATATTGGTTAAATTCTCATGGATTTAATAAATTGATTATTAAATCCTAAAATGCATATCAAACCACATATATTTGTATGAAAATACTAAACAATATGATATTTTTATATATATTTTAAAAAAATTTGGTCGTATGCAACACTCAAAAAACATTTTCTTTTATTTATAGGTTTTTTAAAATAAAAATATGCCTGAAAGTTAAAAGGAATTTTCCCAAACATATCCTTAAACCAAAAAAAAAAACAAAAGGCAAAGAAAAACTTATTTTTTTTATTTCTTTATCCCTCTTTTTTTATTATTACTTATTATTGCGGCAGGGTCCACCTGAACAGGTTGACCGGTTAGACAAACCCAACCAGGTTGAAATGGTCAGGTTCACTTAGTCAGGTTGACTAGACCGAGTCAACTCAGAACAAACCCACAAAATAAACCAAAACAGATAAAAAATGGCTAGAACACAAAAACTTAAAGATTTTTCAATCAAAACAGATCAAAAAAGAAAAAACAAAACAAACAGAAGAATGTTCTTCATCTCTCCACAAAAAAATGTAATTCTCAATCCAGAGTTGATTTTGAACAAAAAAAGGTATGATTTTGTTCATAATCCTATATAGATCAAGAATCAGGGTTTCATTTGTTTCAATGATCAACAAAATCACGTGATATTTGCCAAAATAGGTTTCGGTTCGAAACCAAAAACCTAGGATTTAAATCCATTAAAACTTGTTATTGATTCAAAAAAAGCTCTTAGATTACTTATCAACGATGATGGGCAAACCTATGTGAATTGGAAATTAAACCAAACAAGCTATAAGACTAGCACCTAAGGCAAGATTCAACGGATGAATTTGCCTAAACCTAGGAAAGCTACCTAGAAATGCTCAGAGATAAAATGCACTAATAATGACCATTTTTAGCCTTTAAAGCGTGTCCTCCTTATCCCCACATACCACAATATTGGTGATAAATGTGATTATGGCTAAAGAAATAACAAAACAACCCAAAAACTCAAAAAAGTACATTGATTTTCAATCCTAAAAGCTACCAACTCAAAACATAAAGCAATATTTAATAAAATAAGCTTCAAAATCTGACCATTTTCACTTCAGAAGGTTAGACTAACTACCTAGAAGCAGGGTCCTTTCATTAATAGAAAGTGCCTCTACTCTTTTGCTGCCACCTTTAGCATCCATTAAACTAAGGTTCCATGCAATGAAATGGTAGAAAACAATGAAGAGCATTTTAAGGCATTCAAGACTTCATATTGAACATAAGAAAAGGATCCAACAGGCCTCATTGACTCAACTTTTAAGGTTTGAATGTGTATACCTTCTTATCTTTGAAAATCCGAATCTGAATTGATTCTTGGTATTGCTAGCCTTTCTTCTTGTTTTCAAACCTCTTTAGACCAAAGCTGAAGCTTCCAAATCCTTCTGGATAGGACCTTTGCACCTCAACCTAAGTTTCTTTCTTCTTCTCTCCTTTTTCTTTCCTTTCCCTTCTTTCCCTCTATTTTTTCTTCTCCTTTTTTATTCTTCAGCTCCTTTTTTTATAGGCAGATTTAGGTCTTCTATGTGGGTTTGCTAGGGTTCCAATATACTAAAACCTAACTGGTTTTGTAATGGAGCTATTGGTTTTGGGTGTAGGTGGTTTTATAGGGAGCTTGAGGACTAAGGTGAGGTATTTTCTGTCTTTGGATCCAGAGAGAAGGGTTTTAAATCCTTAATGTAAACCTTCTAGAGGCTTCTAAGTGGGAGCAGATGAAAAAGTTGAATGTTCTTCTGCAAATGAGTGTTTTTGTCAAGGCTGACTGGGTTGGTCACTTTCATGGCTTCGCCGGAGCATCTCTAATGTCAACGTTGCCTGAGACCACCTGGACATGGTAGAGGGGGTGCATGCCTTTCAATCGGACATATTCTTACTTGATTTGGAGGTCTGTATCTCCACATTCAAATGTTAAAAAATGCATACTCAAACAACGTGATGTCTGAAACTGTGGTCTTGGCTGACTAGGAACAAGATATTATGGAGATTCATGGAGAAAATAGGACGTAAACATTTGATGTCAAAGACATGGGGTTGTAGAAGAGGTGTTATTTAGTCAACAAGTGGTGGTTGCAGCCTTTGGAGTAGTCGAAAACATCACATTCAGTCGTTTGAAAGTGCCTCCTCGATCAGCCAAAAAACTGAAAAAGAAGAAGCATAGTACCTTGAAGGACATCGTTTTAACTAATTCTTATATATTAGGGTTTTTTATTTGGGATCTGCCAATGTTCAATCTGATCCCTAGTCTTCTGGTTTCATTCTATTTTACCTTTAATTTCCCTCTTTCTTTCTAATTTTATGCAATTGCGTCCCTGTCAACTTCATTTATCACCCCTAATTTTGAGTGTCTTTTACAAGTTGGTTCATGTTTTTGATTTGTTTGATAGGCCCCTAAATGACCATTAAACTTTTAATTTTTTTTATTTGACCCCTAATTTCTCCTGATTCTAGTCCCTAAAGTCGCGCCTGTTTTACAAGTTGATAATTGATTCATAAAAAGTTCAATTAAGCCTTTATTTGCTCAATAGACTTTGAATTTTATGCAATTCAACCCCTGATTTGGCTGATTTAAACTTTTTAAGCTTCCAATTAAGTCCTTAAACTTTAATTGTTTCAATTGACATCAAAATTGACTTCCGAAAGTTGATTTCCCTTGCAAATTTCAATTGAGTCTTTAAAAACCAAAAACAAATATTTTTATTAATGGGTTTTGTCAATTAAAACCTTGCATTGTTATTTTGGCCTATCAACTTCACTTGGTATTTTGGTCTCCTATTATTGGGCTCAAGCATTCCTTTTTAGGCTTGCTTTAGGTGTATTTCCTTGCATTTATTATTATTATTATATGTGTGTGTGTGTGTGTGTGTAAGATTACACTCTAGACCCTCCATTTCACAAAAAAACAAGACTCATGAGTTATAAATATACTATGAGACCTTTAGAACAAAGATTCGCAATCTTCATTCTCAACTATATATATATATATATATTGTTTTATTATAAAATGGGTAGCAACATAGTTGATAGCTTATATTTGGTGCTTGGTAAACCAAGGTGGCTTGTGACTATTACCTGTAAAAAATCCCCTTTAGTGGAGGTGGGGACTCTCCAATACTTAAATAAGTATCTTTTTAGAGAGGGAAAATATAAGAATATTCTAGTGAAAGATGCTCTAAAAATATATATATACTAATAATAAATGCAAATATATATATTTTTAGAGCATCTTTCACTAGAATATTCTTATATTTTCCCTCTCTAAAAAGATACTTATTTAAGTATTGGAGAGTCCCCACCTCCACTAAAGGGGATTTTTTGCAGGTAATAGCCACAAGCCACCTTGGCTTACCAAGCACCAAGTATAAGCTATCAACTATGTTGCTACCCATTTTATAATAAAACAATATATATATATATATATATATATATATATAGTAGAGAATGAAGATTGTGAATCTTTGTTCTAAAAGTTTCATAATGTATTTATAACCCATAAGTCTTGTTTTTTTGTGAAATGGAGGGTCTAGAGTGTAATCTTACACTTATAGCATTTCATGAGGGATAATTATTCATTACATCTATATTAATGTTTGATAGAAATATGGTGGGTTCTTGGAGGACTTTTATACACTTAAAAGGTGTAATCTTACTCTAATAGTATTTAATGAATGATAAATATTCCTTACATCTATATTAATGTTTGAGGGATAAATATAACTAAAAGCTGTAGGGAGATTATGGTCCAAGACGTCAAATGTAGCTAAACTCATAGAGGTTAAGTTCTTCCCCGAAGTTAGACCCAACTAAGGATAATCATTCCATTGGACATGCCAAGAGAGGATAGTCATTTTCTTGGGCGTGCCCAATAGAGGATGATCATTACCTTGGACTTGGCTAACTGCTAAGTCCAAGTATATTAGGTTTGACATGTTTTCCATACACGTGTTACCTTACACTTGACTACTTGAACTTGGCTAACTACCAAGTCCAAGTACTTTAGATCTGGCATATTTCTCAGACCCATGTTATCTTGAACCTAACTAACTGTCAAGTCCAAGTGCAATGAACTTGACTAACTGCCAAGTCCAAGTACCTTGAGTCTGGCATGTTTGTAAGACCCATGTTACCTTGGACTTGGATAAATATCAAGTCCAAGTGTCTTGGGTCTAGCATGTTTGTCATACCAACGTTATCTGGACCTGGCTGACTGTAACGTCCAAGTGTCTTGGACCTGACTGACTATCACGTCTAATCGCTTTAGGTCTAGCATATTTGCTAGACCCACATTTCCTCATTTCCTTGGGCGTGCCAAGGGAGGATGTGCATTCTCATAAGTGTGCCCGGGGTTTGGCACACTGCCAAGCCCAATCGTGGTTGGGTCTAGCTAGCGTCAGACCCAACATTCCTGGGACTTGGCACACTGCCAATCCCCTACTTAGGGCACACTCATTTCCTTTAGCGTGCCCAATGGAGGAGGGTCATAAGGGTTTTTTAGGCCCGTTAAAAATAGATTTATTACTATATGTGAAACACTACTTATTGAAACCATGTTTTCATCTTTTTGCCCATCTTATCAAAATACTTAAAACTGGTTATTGGGGGTATTGATGTCTTTTCATAAGGCCCAATAGTCATTGTCAAATTGATAGCAAAAATATGGCCTTAAAGGGCTTCTTGTATTTTTACAATGGTTTTTTTTGTTATTATCACTTTAGTTGAGAGGCAATTTGGTATTTGCATAACTATAGCAAAAACAACATAGTGAAATGACCAAAATGTCCTTAAAAGAAAAAAAATATTAAAATTGGTCTCAAGGGGCTTTTTTATATTTTTCATAATGGTTTTTTCGTTATTATCAGGTAAGATAGAGAAATTTGATACTTCAATAAATATATATAAAATAAAAAAACAAAAAGTCGTTGGAGTATGTGGCGTTTCCCAGTAACCAAAATCTTCATTTCATTGTGTCATCAGAAGTGTCGATGTATCCTCTTCCTTTTGGGGTGGTGTGTGTGATTAGTGGTGGCATGGTTTTTCATCGACGATGTTTTTTCCCCCTCCTCTTTTCTCTCTCCTCCCCTCGAAACTCGTGCTAGCCTTGCAAAGTTTCAGAGTTGTCCTATAATTTATGAGGATTTCCACTTAGGTTCTTATTCTTTTGATTTCTAAGTCTTGGTCTTGGTTTTTTTTTTTGTAAAAAACATGTTTTTTTTCAATTTCATCATTCAATCCTAGTTTGTGATATGTTAATTTTTTAAAAAAATTTATCCTCATTCTTATGAATTTTGTTTTGTTGAGCCTTTTGTTAAATTGATTTTTTTTCAATTTCACCCTACAATCAAAATCGTTTTTGTATTTCATATTTCAATTTTAATCCTTATTTTTTTTATTTTTTGGGTCCTTTTGTTAAATTATTTTTTCTTTTTAATTTCATCCTTCAATGAAAAATAAAATTTATTTTGTATTTTAATTTTGATCGTCATTTTTTTAATTACCATTTTTATTTTATAATCCTTTTGTATAGTTGAAATTCTTTTTTTCAATTTCATCCTTCAACATTTGATTGATTGAGAATTAAGTTTCATGGTTTTTCCAGATAGGGTGCTTCTAGTTTAATGATATGGGTCATGGGTTTGAAAAGTTAACGTTAGTAGATATTAGTTTTTTTTATATATAAAAAATATGTTTTGTGATTTTCTTCATTTTTTTTTTGTATCGGGTTATCCTAATCTCATAACTTGGATCGTGAGTTTGACAGGATAACCTGGTGTGGCTCAACCCTAATAACCGAGGTTACAAGTCTGTCATGTTAACTTGAGTTGACTCAGCTTAATATTTAATGGATTAGGAATTGAGCTATATTATTTATCTTTTTTTGGAAAAAATGTTTTTTCTCAAGTTATCATGAGAACCTTTTTTTTTAATTTGATCCATTTGTTATCATTGCCTATTTTTCTTATAGTCTAATTAAAGTAAATCAAACTTATTTGACTCAGTCTGGTCTATAGCCCGAGTCGCGGAAAAACAAATCATCCCAAGCATAACATGAGTCCACAACTAGTCTTATCTATAATAATTTCAATGAAAACACAGGTGCCATATGCACAAGCAAGATTGTTATATGGTCTATTAAGCAAAACTCTTCTTTTATTTGTCTCATATTCTTTCTTTCTATATGGTTTCAAAAGACACCTAAGTAATTTTTCTTTAAGTTATCATCTCCTTAATGTTCTTTTCCTTCTAATCATTTTAAATGACTCGTTGGGATTATTGTGTCTCCATTAATTGAGCATGGTTACCAACCTTAATGGAATTTCATAGTGTTTATATAGTAGCTTGTTCTACTAAATAATTAACTTGGAAATTTATTTTATGCTGAGAATTTTGTCAAGGCTCATAGATAAACTTTTAAGGATTTTAATGGATCATGATTTATCAATATTTTCTAAAAAAATATTGGATTGGCTCGAAGCTCATTTTAATGAAAACCTAAACCCTATAAGGTCTTCTAAATTTGTTTGGCCCAAGCTCTAAACATATAGCTTGGCGCATGTGGGCTCAAGCACCATACTTGAGCCTAGGCTCATGCCTAGCACTTGTGGGCTTAAGCCCCCCACTTGAGCTTAGGGGAAGGCCCACCCAGTCACCTATGGGCCTAGGCACCATGCTTGGGCCCAAACACTGGGCTTACACCTGACACTTCTCGAGTCTAGGCCACGCATCTAGGCCTATTACACATCCCAATGCCTTATGGGCCTTGCGTTATAGCTTGGACCTAACACCTAGTTTCTTGGGATTTTTTATCTAGACCCTTAAGATATTTCTCCTTATTAATGCATGCGTAAGAGATATTTATCTCTTTTTAATACTACATGGGTGGGATGACACTACACCCCTCTCTTTCAAGCAAAAAGACAAGGTTCATAGGGTATAAATATCTCATGAATCTTTCAAGGGATTCACAATTTTCATTCTCAACACATATATATCATTTTTATAGAGCATTCATCTCATACCAAAACAAGAACAAATAACCTTGTTCTTAGGATTTAATGCTCTTTTGCATATTTATTATATTTTCCGTTTACAAAGATTATAACTTAAGCATCTAAGGGTTCTCAAATCCATCTGCATGAGACTTTTTTATAGGTACTAGGATTCTTACATCAAGAGAATAACTTCTTTTATTATAGAGAGTGGATTTAATTGAATGAACACGTGTTAACCTATAATTCAACCACCAAAAAACCCTATTCCTAAGCATTTGGATTTTGGATCATAAATTAGTTTGTTTATGGGGAACATGATAAAAAAGCCCTCATTTATTTGAGAACTTATTTTTAACATCTTTAAGCCATTTCACGATTGACAATCAAGACATACTAGGGTTGGGATGTGTGATGGATGCTCCCATCATTATGGGCACTTCTGCCTAGCTAGACTTTCAGCAACTTATTAATCAAGTGTAACTCCTTACTCAGGCAGTGCTGGCAACCCAAGGGAAAAAACAAGTCTTTTCACCTTAGCAAGTTTTGGCATCTTTGGTAACACTCAATGCCTCAGCATTGCCGCCGCTCCCATCATCTATAGGCAGTTACTCTACCCTGATGAATTTGGGCAAAATGACATTCAGGAGAGTATTTTGCCTCATCATTCACCATGTACCTCGAGGGGCGTTTGCATCGTTGTGATACCCAATATAGAACGGGTACTTAAGACGTTACTTCTTATTATCATGGGATAGATGTAAGTTACAAATCCTATTATTCCGCACTGAATTCCTTAAGCTCCTTAAGCTCAATAGATAAAAGAACAAGAGGTGATTGATCTCTGAGCATATCCAAGAAAATGCTTATAACCCCCACTAGGTATGAGGCTCTCCATTGTCCAGTTGAGTTTTAGATACTCGAATTTCGCGAGATTACATCTCTATAAAAATAAGCTTGGACAACTATGACGGTCTTGTTGACTCAAGGGAACTCATGCAAAAAGTGCAAAATAGCTTAGAATTGGTCATCCAAGATAGTGATGTGATGAGAAAGATCCTTCATAAAACCTTTCACGAGTCCGCGTGCGCCTGGTATAATAATTTGGAGCTGGATCTATTAGAGGTACCTCTACGCTAAGCTAGTGACATGTTTTAGTACAAATATATCTACCAAGCTAAATTTCATGGAGCTTTTTAGGGTTACCCAACGAGAGGGTAACTCCACACAGGTATATATGAAGAGGTTCAATGAGGAGATGCTAAAAATGGAAGAGTTGCTTAAGTTCATGACAAGGGGGGTTAAGGGAGCACGGTTTGTGGAGAGAGCTTTATGTATTACCGAATAGAAGCTTGCTTAAGGTGAACCAAATTAAAAAGAACCTTATACATGTGAAAGAGACAAGTGTGCTACGATATAGACCTCCCTGGTTTTATAAATACGGCCAACCGGATGGACCTTCAAAGCAAAATCATTCCCCTAGTGTTAACCTAAGCTTAATGAAAAATACGAAAGGGACCATCTCAAAGATACTCGATATATCTTGAGAGGTTCTCTACTTCTTTTAACACCACCATCACTAAGGTTTTTACCTCTATAAAGGGTAAAGAGTTTGTCCAGTATCCCTTGTTGATGAAGGTAATTCCCAACATTCACACCTTTAGGAAATTCTTTATGTTCCTCTAGGATAATAAGCACGATACATAAGAGTGCTTTGCTTTGAATAAATAAATTAAGTGGTTGATAGCTAGTGTCTACATTTAACAATTTATTAAAAAAAGGATTCCCATACTGAATAAGGTAGAGGTGAGTGTAGCCAACACAACCAAGTACTACCTGAGATCAATATGAACTTGAATGACACCTCTATAAAAGGTGATAGTGGAAGTGGAATAAAATATAGGAAGCAAGTTGTAATATCTCACATTGGCAGGTGAGAGAGTGTTAGCTGACCTTATTAAAAGTGTTGGTTGTTGACTTGTCATACGCGTTTTGGGGCGTTAGGCTCAGAAATTGGCTCGCGTCACCAGGAATAAAACCGTGAGAGCGTTAAGGCCCAAAGCGAACAATATATGGCAGGTTGGGTCGGGCTGTTACACAAGTTCTTACTACTATTCGCTTTTCAAACGCATGTCATGAGCCCATTATATTTACCCTAGAAGATGGGAAAGGAGTGGTTTTCCCCCCATTAAGATGCTCTAGTCATGTCCATCGTCTTGTCCAATCATCGTATCTAAAGTATTGATGGACTATATCAGTGCAATCAGCATCCTCTCTAGTGATATGATGGCATAAATAGGGATAAATCTCTCAAGATCAACTCTTGTAAATACCCTTTTCATTGGGATTGCAGGTTAACACATGTTGGTGAAGGGTGCCTTGAAGATCCCTATTACCATCACCACTTAACTCAAATGTCTAACTCTCTAGCAGATCTTTATATCATTTATATGGACTTTGCCTACAACTTTATTATGAGTAGGTGCCTCCTTTACCAAATTGATGCAATTTGGTAGCACCAAGTACTTAACCTTGAAATTCCCCACTAAAAAAGGGTGGCTACAATATTAGGAAACCAAGGATCCTCCAGGCAATGTGCCTCTTCATGTCTAAAAGGCAAGAAGAAGTCCTTGATATTAGACCAGCAAGGTCGCGAGAAAGAACAACTAAAGGTAAGGACCAAGACTATTGTAAAGGTAAAGAATGTACCACTCATAGAAGTGGGGACAACCACAAAGATGGGATCCACTTTGAAACCAAGGCAAGAGCAAGCTTTGATAGAGCTTCTCAACATCTAAAACACCAACTTTGCCTTTGCCTTTGGCATTCAGATATACTCGGTATTAGCTCTAAAGCGGCAACACATCAATTGAAATCAACCCAGCCTTCTCCCCCCACCCATCAGAAGTAGAGAAATTTTAAGGGCGAAAGGCAAAAGGCAATATATAATTGAGGAGATGAATAAAGTTCTTGCTGCCAGATTCATTCAAGAGGTGTTGTATCTCAATTGGTTGGCAAATGTGGTGATGGTAAAGAAAGTCAATGACAAGTGATGGGTGTACGTGGATTTTCACTGACTTGAACAAAATCTGTCCAAAAAATAATTTTATAATGAGGTCCTCTTCTTTCATGAATACTTTCTGTGATGAGCAGTTTAACATCATGCATACAACGTGGTTATTTTTCACAGTAATCAAATCTTATATGAGAGTGATTAAAGCTTTGATAATATTAAGTGTTCATACCACTGCCTCAAGTCACTTCAAGGTAAGTTGATTAGAGTTGATTTGTAAAGCACAAAACTGTTGGTTGAATTTCCACTGATAATAAACAATTTACAGCATGATCAGAAAGAAACATCGACATCAAAATGTTGCCTTCTGATCATGCTTTCAATTGTTAACTATCAATTAGTGACTTTCATCTTCCATTAATTACAAGTCGTTTTTAAGGAACATATATCTCACATCCGCAGCAGATGCTGTGTTTTCGAAGTGCTTGTGTTATTGGTTTTCCAAGTTGGACTCTCTTTTCAAGGATGTGAACCCGTTCTTCTTTTTTCTTTTTTTTTTTCCTTGTCATTTTCTTTTAAATCAGAGCTATTACAAGCATACTTTCTTCTTTCTGAGACCTTTTTTTTGAAAACACGATTGAAATTACATCATCGAAATGAAAATATCGAACCCCAAATCAAGCTTACTAGTTACTCCTAATCTTAAATTTTACACATTGGACTAATTCTTGGATAAAGGGATGCCCACGAAGTGGAAGAAGACTGTGAAGTTTAATGTAAGTTCATAAACCACATCACATATAGGCTCCAGCGAGCCTTGTTCAATGAGAGAATCGAAAATGGCTGATAATACCCAGCTAAAGTTATGAGTGTTCAAATTGCTTCAAGGACCATCTTGGAGCACATATAAGGTTTTCTACTTCTTAGAACTGAGTAGGCCTGGACTTGACACTGAGCTGTAGGACTAATAATCCATGTGAATAATCTCTCCTTTTATTTTATTACTTTAAGAGAAAAGTTAATGAGAGTCTCTATGTACATGTTAAACATTATCTAATTACATTTATTAAAATTTATTAATTGTTGATTTGTGTTAAATAGGCATAAAAAATCAGATATTAAATAATAATCATTGTTATTGATTAAAAACATGAAATAAGTGACATTTTATATGATAATTAATATTTTGAGATGTTTACTATAAATTTTAAATAAAAAGACAAAAAAGGAAACTTTGTGATTAATTAAAAGCATTAAATAAGTTTTAAAGAAAGTACAGTCAATTTTATGGTTATCGAGTTATAACTATCAATGCTTACATAAGAGAAATAGATATAATAAATGAGAAAATACGAGAGAGAGGAATTCATATTGTTTTTTAATAAGATTCAATGTAATTTTCTCTTTCCTGCTTCCCTTTCTTTCATTGTCCATTGCACTTCTAATATTGTAAATATTAATAATAGCAATTTAAGTACTATAAAAGTTTTTATTAGAGGAATCCTTATTTTAAAGAAAAATACGAGAAAAATAGAAGGATGCAATAACAACCACAGAGGGGATGCAAGGGCATTACAGCAGCCTCATTTGCTCGGTCGGTTGATGGCATGGCACAAAAATGATGGCATGTTGTTTGATTTTTATGTTTTAAAAATATTTTTAAATAAATTTAAATATTTTTTATTTTTTATTTTTTAATATTAATATTTTTTTTTATATTTTTAGATTCTTTTGATTTCCTGATGTAAAAAATAATGTTTAAAAAATAAAAAAATATTATTTTGATATATTGTCGAGTGAAAAACATTTTACAAAATAATCATTACTATACTTTCAAACACGCCTAATATCATTTGCACCAGCCTCATTTGCTATGGAAATTTTGTTATGAAATTAAATTATAGTGTAATAAAAAATTTTAAATAATTATTTTTTGTTTTGTTTTTTTTTTCTGTTTTATTATAGCAGATCAGTTTTTTTTTTTCCTGTGATCTTTCCAATATATTTTTATGATTATATATATAAAAAAATGATACCATTTGTCCTACAGCACACCAGCAGCATAATGAATGAGATTCACTGTGATCAGGATCTCACAATCCATAATATTGTTGATGAACTATATATATATATATATGGTCTAAAACGTATTTGGCCACCACCTAGGCAACAGTCGTGCATCTGAGAATGCATCCATGATCAGGACAAAATCCGAGACAAGGGTTTGGCAATAGAACTATTCCTAATTCAAACACTACTAGAACCTGTTCGAGACAAAATCATTTTCATAAATTGGTCTATAGCTCTATATTCGCGAACCATAACACTATTTGCTTTACCCTTACAAGATATATATGTAGTGATCTTGATTTCTTAAATTCTTCCCAATTTCCTTCAATGAAAGAAAAGGTTAATAAAAACCAACTAGATGGTAGCCCAATAATAAGAACTTGGAATTAAGAGGTTTGCTCTCTTTGTGGTTTCAGGTTCGAGCCATGTGGTTGCTTATATGATGGCCACTGGAGACTTACATGGTTGTAACTTCAGGGCCCATGGGATTAGTCGAGGTGCGCGAAAGCTGGCCCGAACACCCACATTAAACTAGAAAAAAAAAAGTTAATAAAGATGAACCAAATCAGGATCTATCAGTTGAAAGATCACTTCAAATATTTTAGTTGTAGCTAGGAGACTGCCATGAATTGCTCCACTTGACACTTACCTTTGCCTACGCTTGAAGCATGGATGTCAGTGACATGAGAGTGAGATTGGGGGGTAAATCTTAATATCGACAAGACATGAAAGGGAGATTCTACTCGCTTAATATTCCAATTATAAGAGACAAAAAGCAAGCAAATCCGTGCTTGCCAGAGTGAAACTGCTTGCTACATGCCTATCAAAATTTCAAGCAATCATGTGGCCAATTTTCTTGTGGAGTTCACACAAGATTCTATCAATCCCTTTCACGAACCCTTCCTAGTTTGTTTCCATTACTGGGATGTGATCCATGTGCCTGGTTAAGTTTCTGCTCTACTTTCATGTGACTCTATTGGCCAATGGCTACCGACACTACTCTGGTGAGTGAATACTAAGTGACAATGTCCATGAAAACAACAACACCTCACTATCATAAACTTATGGCCAAAATATTGTAAGGTATCCTGAACCTTTATGAAAAAATAAATGCTCTTTCGAACAAAAGAATTCCTTGATTTTCAGCCCTAAATTATGTGATTTCTTAAATGTTGTCTTATTGTTAATTTTTGTCGGAAAATTGACAAAGAATCCCTTGAAAATTCTCCTAATGCCTTTCAGATTGAGGTTTTTTAGGGGTTTTTCGTTAATTTCATTCAAAATCACTATTGGACGAGCCACATTAAAAAAAATCAAATTGTTTAGGGTGGAAAATAAAAATAATTTAAGGGATATTTGTTTTTTTGCTAAAATTCAAGAGGGTACTTTACATTTTGGCATAGATTTATAGTAGTAATTCGACAAATTTGTATTGCATTTCCATGTTTTCTATTAGCCTACGAAGTTCGAGAGGACACGTAATAGAAAATTAAAAGAAATTAATTTTCAAAAACTCATGTACATATTCTAAGTTAGTAATATACATGCAATAGAAAATTTATTCTAAGTTAGTAATATACATATTAAAAAATCAGTTTATCTCCAAGATGATTTAATCAAATAGAAATTGATTTTATTAACCAATATGATCCTAAGAAAACGTCCGGCGTGCGTGGGACAAAATTTCCACTCAAGACCTTGATTGTTTTAAAACAACTATTTCTTGGAAAGAAGTTTCCAAGCTTTTCAATATGTTCGGTGGACACTAAAAATCTAGTTTTTAGAAAAGTAGTTTCCAAAAATAAAAAAAAAAGATTAAACATATTATACTAGAAGTGTTTTCCTCATACAAAAATATTTTTCTTTTCTTTTAACACATAAATAAAACATCATACAAATACACCTTCCACGAATCTCTCTCTTTCCACAACCTCATACAAAATAAACTCTTAATTAATATCATTAATTAATTTGGTTTTTTTGTTAATTTTAAAAAATTATTTTGAGGTTTTAAAAATATTTAATAAGGTTATACTTCTATATTATATTTAGAATATTTATATTATATTATATGTGTGTGTATTATAAAATAAGCTATATATAAATATATAATATAATAAATTCTTTTTTTTTCCTCAATTACATTTTTTATATCTTTCTTTTATTGTAAGTGGTTAAAAAGTTACATTTAATGTTATATATATGTTAGATAAACTTGTAAAAAAAATATTTATAAATTATTTTCTAGCTTATTTTTCATGCTAGAGACAAAAACTGAAAACTATTTTTCAACTTATTTTTCATAACATTGTCAAACATAAAAAAAATCACTTTTTAGGAATTCAATTTCTAAAAAAAACCTACTTTATAGCAAACAAATAAGATCTAAATCTAATAATTAAATTCTTAAAAGAAAATTGATTTATAAATAATTTTTTATACTAAATATGTATACAAATTGATAAGTTAATCTTTAAGTGGTAAAATATAAAACCCATAAATTTTATATATTTAATCTTTTATAAAAAAAAATTATCTCTTATATTTGTGTAAAATTTTATTTGTTTACATAACATTACTCTTCTAAAAAAGACACGAAATTTAGGAATGAAGAGAGCTAATAGAGAGAGAATTTACTTGGTTCAGTATTTCAAATGATTGAATAGTATCTTCCTCACTCACTTAAGTCAAAATTTCAAGAGTCTACCTCAACATTCGATGATAAATAAATTTGTTTTTTCTTTTTCTCTAGCATTATTTACTTTCACCGAATTGGAGATCTACATTATTATTATTATGAAAGGAAAAAAAAAAGAAGATTGAGAGTGGGACCGATATATAATTCAGAAGACTAATAATGCATTACGGTGTGCCATCATTTTTAAAGATAAACTGTTTGGATCACTTCAGAGTTCAGATAATTGGGGAGCATGGGAACACAAAAAGGGAAATGGAGATATAGCAGGTTCATGCATGAGCTAGTTGCAGGGTTCCAGAGTTGTAATCATGGGAAATTAAAATTAATGCTTTAATTTATACTAAAATTCAAATAGCGTTTAATTGAAGTCATAGCTATCATGCATGAAGAAACAATAATAGTGTTTTCTTTTTGTCTTTTTTCAATGAAAACTTCAATTCTATTATATAGTTGATGCATGTTGCGGGAATTAATGGCAAATGTACTGCAAAGGAATAAAGTGTGTGGGATAATTATATTATTAGTATACCAATTTTATACTTATTTTCAATCTAGTATATCAACTTTAATAAATTTTTTAGTACGTTTATATAAGTACTTTTGTCCACCTACTTTTAATTGCTCTGTTTTTTACTGAGTTTTTTTTACCTCAACACAATTAAAAAAAATAAACAAATAACAATCTAAAAAATATTTTAAAAATAACACAATTAAAAGAGTCGCGAGTCACTTGTATCTATGGCCTATAAAAATTTACAATAGAGAGAGAGAGAGAGAGAGAGAGAGAGAGAGAAGACCTTAGAGGTATACTAAAGCTCTAATGACGACATAATTAATATATTCATAAAGATCTTGACATGACAAATCCAATGATATTAAGAAAAATCACCAATGAATACCAGAGTGGATCACACGAGCGGTCCAAAGGTGGCGGGGCTCACTTTCCTTCGGGTGGCTCGTGTGACCCACTTTAAACATTGTTGGGGACCTTTTTTTGTATCGTTGGATTTGTCACGTCAAGATCTTTTCTAATAATACCAGTGGTGTCGTCATTAGAGTTTAAGTGTGTCTCTTTGATCTTTTCTTTTTTGTTTTTTCTCTGTTCTCTCCTCCTTGTAATTTGCGAAAAGAAAGGAGAGAGAAAACAAAAAAACAGATCCTAGAAAAACATCAAAACTCCAATGACGACACAACTGGTATTATAATAAAGATCTCGATGAGACAAGTCCAACGACACCAAAAACTATCTTAATAGAGAATGGAGTGGTCACAACAGCGACCCAAAGGTGGTGGGGCTCACTTGCCTTTTAGTGGCTCGTGTGGCCCACTCCGATCAATGTTTGTGATCTTTTCTAGTGTTATTGAATTTGTCTCATCAAAATCTTTATGATCATACTAGTGGTGTCGTCATCAGAATTTTGGTGTGCATCTAGGATATCTTTGTTTTTTTCTTTTATTTTTCTCTCTCTTCACAAACTACAAGGAGGAGAGATGAGATAGAAATGAATAAAGAAAAAAACCTTCAGAGGCACACCGAAACTCACATGACGACACCACAGGTACTATAAAAAAAATCTCGATGAGACGAATCTAACAACACCAGGGAATGTCACTAACGGTGATCGCAATGGGTCACATGAGCCATCCAAAAGCAAGTGAACCATGTCAACTTTGGCACACTAGTGTGGCCCACTCTAGTCTCTATTAGTGACATTTTTTAATATTGTTAAATTCATCTAGTCAAAATCTTTCTAATGATATTGGTGTTGTCATCATTAAAACTTCGATATGCCTCTAAGATCTTATTCATCCATTTATTCTTTTTTTTTACTCTTTGCTTTCTTCTCATTGTAATTTTTTGCAAGCCATTTAACAATTTAATATGACTTTTACTTCCCTACATATTTTATGAACTGTGTTATTTTTTAAAAAAAAACTATCCTAAGGTCTAGAAAAACTTGTTTTTCTACATACATGTTAAGGTATACTAAGAAAATTTGTCATGTTGGTACACTAATTTTCAATTTTTTAAATCAAATATATGAATTTATTTTATTTTATTTTTCATTTTAGTATGACAAAATTTGTAATTGTGTCAATCAAGTACTTCAATAAAAAAAATTTGTTAGTTTTATTTATTTATTTTGCAATCACATTATATCCTTTTCTTTTATTAGAATAATAAATATCATAAAAATCATTAATAATTATTTATAATTGATCATTAACCTTGCGTAGGATGTAGATAGTTTTCCATTGATTGAAAGGGTTCCTTCTTAAAATAATTTATTTTAGTTTAAGATATTTCTGTTTATTGAACATAATATTATGTAATTGGAGGGTATTTTTACAAAAGAAAATCACATTAAAAAAAATAAACTCACAAAAATATTTGATTGACATAATAAAAAAGGTTGATGCATCAAAATCAAAAAGATTAAAATCCATATATTGGATTAAGATAAAATGAAAGTTGTTGTACCAACAACGGATTAAGAAAAAGGGACATGTCATTAGATAACAAAATAACTGATAGAAAATCAGTGACAATACTTGATTGGAAGTTTTTAAGAAGTTGGTGTATTCAAATGAACAAAAAAATTATGTACTTGATTTGATCGAGAAAAGTTGTAAAGTTAGTATAATACTAGTGTAATTATCCAATTATAGGTTATTCACATGCATTTTATATATATTATTCTTAAAACTCAATATGAATATCTATCGGCCTACTAATATAAATATCTCTAGCTAGATTATTCTTATAACTCAATATGTAAGGAGAAAATGACAATCTCTTGATCAACCAGGATTGTGAATTCTTTTAAAAACCTAGAGGCAATAAATCCAAAAGGGCAAGAATTGACAAAGTAATCCTAAAAATAATGATTGTCTTAAAAAAAATAGAGAAAGTTATTTTTCATTATACATAGAGAAAGTTAGTGGTACATGTAATCAGGTTGTCAATTTTTTTTCAAGTTCTTTTTTATGTTTTTAGCATAACAAGAAAAAAAGATAAAGTAACATAATGGAAAAAATATTTAGAGATATAACACAATTTCATTAGTCATAGTTGCTATCTACAACACTAAGACACGAGTCGTAGATACCATTTATGACACTTATTTTGTAGTTTTCATATATGACATGCGATTTGCATATGGCACCTGTAAGTTTGTTCAAAATTAATATTTAAAGCCCTTTTCTTCCTCTTTCTCCTTGCATCCCCCCTCTCTCCCTATAACCACTCGCCCTTCCCCTCACCTCTCTCTCTCCCCCCCCCCTTCTCCCCTTATCACGAAACACACCCCAAACACCATAAGATCACTTCTCTCTCTCTCTCTCTCTCTCTCTCCCCCTCTCTCTCCACCGTGGGTCAATTGATTTCTAGCCAAAACAATCACCACACCACCCACATTCAGCATCACCTATATATCGTGAGGGATATGACCTTTGATGAGTACAGGTCTCGTTGCACTACTTTGACATTGTTGAGATGCATTGCCCATATCGGGTAATGCGACAGTTTGTACTATCTTTAGGATTTTAGGAGAGATCGTGTTTTTTAGGAGAGACATCCAATGATTGATGTAGATACCTATATGAAATCGTATCTGTCCATTATGAGTCATTTTATTACACTACTTGATCACATTTCCAAAGACATCCAAATAATCCAATGCATTATGTTTCCTAATATTCGAAACAAAATCGATTGGTATGCAATATTGTTTTACATACAACATTTATTCAATATTTTTATTATTGTTATACATGATGACTACTAATTAATTTTTAATGTATGTGTGTATAGATTCATTACTTGGTATGAGAGGCTCAAAAAGTAACAACAACTATTTGTGAAGGTGTCGATGAAATGAGATGTGTCATGGCCAACACTAAGCTCATTTTATATCATGATGGACTTCAAAAGGTTGGGGGCTAGGCGTTTTGAAGTGGCATTAGTGGAAGATGAGATTGCTTATTATGAGAGTGTTGGGGATGTTAGTCCATTCACGAGCATCTCAGACTCATCCATAACATCTCATATCCATCCACAAGCTAGGGTGATATTGGCCCTCCTCATACCTATATGGATGTTATAGACCCATCCTTGAGGTGGACGATTTGGGGTGATGCTCTAAACTCGTCCACGAGTGCTTCAGGCTCATTCATAAGCTGGGGCAATAATTAAATATAACTACATGTTATTATCTGTTATGAAAATTATGAATAGATGCATAGTTAGTTTAATTTTAATAAAATATTATATTATGTTAATCATCAGTTTAATTTTGTTACTTATGATTAAAGATGTTATATGTTGCTTATGTGAATTATATTTTGATGCTAAAAAATTGATTATTTAACTTGTGTTAATTATGATTTTTTAAGATAGGGAGTTATTGGACAAAGAAATTATCCTAGGAAGTGTCTCTTAGTCAAATCACAGATAACATTTGTGACTTATGTATTGCAATTGGCATTTGCAACTCTTGAGTCGTAGATAATGAATGCAACTCTCATGTCATAGATGTTATCCACGACTTGATCAAGTGTGCTAGATCACTAAATATTTTTTCACATGAGCTATTTTACATTTTTTATATGCTAAGTTCCCATAAATCTTATTTTTTAGGTTGTCATTCTATTTTTTTTATTAGAACAATAAATTTTAATATCCAACTATTTTCGATGTTCTATTTTAGAATATATATAGACACGCGCACGCACACATATAAACACAATGTCAATGTTGAAGGTAATTGGACAACAAACCAATTGAGTAGCGTTTATGTACGAGCTATTTTTTATTGGATAAATATAATTGATTCTAAAGTCACATCTGCATCACGAATGAAATAATTAGCTAAAGCTTATATCTTTAAAAACTAAACAGCTAATATGAATTCACAAACTCTGATATGTGGTTGAATATGAAAGTCATGTTACAGTGGTCTACATTGAAAATTTGTATAGATGATAAAATTGTAAACACCTCTACCCTAGTTTTTTTATTTACACCTAGCATTCTTTTGCTGATTACAATGTTAATTGTTTAAAATAGAGGAAATGTAGTTTTATAATGGCCTATTTATAATCTCAACTAGAAGTTTGTCTTTTTACCAAGAAAATAAAGGAAAAAGTGTACATAACAAACCACAATGAGCAATGTAATTGACATCGATTACATTGATGGCCCTCCAACTCAATATTTGAAAATCAAATTTAGAACTCTTTTGTAATATTTTTCCTTTTATTTATTGTATATTTTTTCACCACTAATGGTTATTTTACATTTCTTCTTAAAATTTTCATCTATTATTCTAAAACATGTTGCTCTTCCTAATCCCCCAATAGGCTATGGTAGAGGCTAGGAAATAAAAAAGTGGGCATATTAGAATCTGAACGAAATGGAAGAGGTAAACCTAGAATATCTCTACTAGAATTTGAGCGAGAAATAAAAAATGTTTGAGATTTTAGGCTAGATAAAATTTGTTTTATTTTGTTTTGTTTCTTGAAATGGTATTAGATATACTGGCTATTTCGACCAGAATGAAACAAAATTGACAATCTTGCATAAGGTAGTTCTTAAACCTTTTATAGGCTCTACCTAGCTTAAAGTTTGGGTTATGGATAAATAGGTTAACTCAATTTAATTTTAAAAATTAAAAAAAAATAAAATGACCTTGTTTTTTTTATATAAAAAAAATCATTAGATTTTGATTAGATCAACCAGATCACGGATTAACTCAAGTTTTTAACCGAGTTATATCAAATCAACTCTTTGTTAATTTTTGTAAAATCAGACTCAAGCCAATTCATACTAGGCCAGGCCAGGTTTATAACCGTGGTTTATTCTTATGTAGAGAGAGTATATAATATAGGTTTTGATAATATTAACAAACCAATTAACTCCCCTTGACAATGTGCTAAGCTTTGAAAGTAAGATTATCTTTTCACTATAACACAATTGTTTTTTTTTAATTGTATGAGGTTAGATTGGTAATTTTATTTTATTTTATTTTGTGTAGTAAGATTACTAATGTAACATTGGAATAAAATAATCTAATATCTACCACTCAATGAAATTTTTCTATTTTTAATTTTTAGAATAATGTAATTACTTTATTGCCATTAAAAACAAAACCAATTGAACTCTCACACAAGGGCTATTTTTGTCATTTTACATTGTTATTATTATAATTTTCATGGATGCTCAAAGGCATTGTTGTAGATTATGTTTATTAAATATATAAAAAAACCTAATGGCGCATGGGGTGTGGACAACCTTCATGTTGTTTGGGGGGTCGTCTAACTATAAAACACTATTTTTTAGGGCAATATTTGAAGGGTCTTGGTGCTCCAAACCAGATAAGGTAGCATGTGTGCCAAGATTTATGAAAGTTTGACGTTGACGACTATTTTTCTTCCCCCTCTTCTTCTCTCCTCCCACCTAGATTTTCACATCGGCCCTTTAAAAATACAAGAACAATCATTTAATTTGTTTGTTTTTCAAATTTGATCCCTTACCTTTTTATTATGATTTTTTATCCGGAATAATTTATTTAATTTGAACCCTGATTCATTTGATTTATATTTTTTTGCTTGGAATCATTTTTTCAATTGATTTTATTTTACAATTTCACCCCTTTTTTCTTTATATTTAGTCCATTTCTTTTGATCGTCAATTTTTTAGCCTTGACAAGTTTTTATTTTAAATCATAAATTATTATATTTTATTTTATGATTCAACCCTCCATTTTTTTTTTTATCAAATTTAATCCCTATTATTTTGATTCTAAATTTGTTTGCTTTGAAAAGTTTTTAAAATTAATGTTTTTAAATTGGCTCATAGTAAACTTTCTAATTGAACCTGGATTGATGGTTTTATAGGTTGTGAGTTTTTAAAATTTAACTTGATTTAGGATATTTGTCTGAGTTTATTTGATTTTTACACAAGTTTTTTAATTTAACTGTCTATGATTTTTTTTATCTATAAAATTTGGTATCCATTTTTTTAATTGTTGTGTGTTTTATTTTGCATCATTTTTAAAATTGCATTCTCCTTTGTTTTTTTTTAATTAAATTGGTTGATAACTAGGCATTTTAATTAAATCTGGGTCAAAGATTTTACAGGTTGTGACTTTTAGAGATTAGAAAAGGTTTAAAAGTTTTGTTGTGTTTGCTTGGATTTTTTTTCCTTTTTTAAACTGATGTTTTCATATTTTTTTTCTTGGAGGGGGGTTTGTTTTGTTATGTTTTGTGTTTTGATTCTATTTGTTTAGCTCTCAACAATTTATTTCTATTTCACCCCTTATCATTTTTTAATATATAAATAATCCATCAAATTACAAATATTTTTTAATTTTACCCTTAAGAATTTTTAATCTTTCAAATTAGGTTCTCATTCTTTTAATTGCAATTTATTTTGTTTTGGATCATTTTTAATATTTTTTTAAATTTCACCCCCTCAGGTGTTTTTCTGTCAAATTTTATCGTCATTTTTTTTTGCTATTTTTTTCTTTTGCAAGTTTTTATAATTAATAATTTTTATATAATTTTATCATTCAAAATTAAATTTGTTGGAAATTAAGCTTCTTGATTAAACTCATGTCCAAAATTTCACAAGTTGCAAGTTTTAGAGATTAGACCAAGTTTAAGAGGTTAACCTAAATTTGCTTGGTTTTGTTTTTCTCTATTTTTTTATTTTTAATATCCTTTTGTTTTGTTTTTTTTATTTTTTAGATTTGATTTTATTGGGTTAGCTCTCTATAATGTTTTTCAATTTCACCCCTATTATGTTTTAATTTATCAATAATCTATTAAATTATAAATGTTTCTCAATTTATCCCCTATGGTTTTTTAATCTTTTAAATTTAATATTTATTCTTTTAATTGCTATTTATTTTATTTGATATTATTTTAATTTTTTTTTCAAATTTCATCCTCCTTAGTTATTTTTCTCTCAAATTTTATCTTCATTTTTTTTTCTTCTTTTGCAAGTTTGTTTTATTAATATTTTTTCAATTATTTTATCCTTTAAAATTGATTTGCTAATAATTAAGCTTCATGATTGAACTCAAGTCCATGATTCAACGAATTGTAAGCTTTTAAGATCAGATCAAGTTTAGAAGGTTAGCTTAGTTTTTCTTAGATTTTTTTTTAAGTTGATGTTTTTTTATTATTATTTTTATGAGTTTTCTTTTATTAGATTAACGATTGTTTGATAATTAAATTCTAGATAGATTAATATAATGTTTTCTTATATATTTTTTTTGTTAGTTTATTTATTATTTAAACTTCTACTTGAATTATTAGTTCAATAAGTTTATATTTGAATTTTTTTTATTTTTGTATATATATATATATCCAGCAAGAAAACGCAGCACATATCTAGTTATTAATAGTAACTTCTATAGCACCTAATCTCTTGCTTCATTGCCAGAAACACAAACAAAAGGAAAGGGATAGAAAAAGAATGTAAGATGTCATGCCATAACCATTAGAGGGTGATTGAAGAAAATCCCATTTCCATTTCTGTAAGCTTCTTTCTCTTTCTTTAATGTTACATTTGTAAGCTTCACATGCTGTCAATCATTTTTTGTGCCTTTCAAAAGTTGTATTCATTGTCGAAGGTGATAGCTTTTTTAACCTCTCAAAGAAGCTTTTCTCTCTCTCTCTCTCTCTTATCATTTGAGTCATGCCTGCTATTCTTAATCATTTTAGTCAGTTTTGGTTTCTGGGTTCTCTCTTCTTTAACCTGGTTCTATGTTGTTTTCAGTTTTAATCTGCATTATTGTATTTTTGTATCCTTCTGTTTTTGTTGATCTTTTTGTGGTTTTGGTTGCTGGGATTTCTTCATTGGAGGCAAATCTATCATGTCTTTCCAATTTGTAAATAAAGGTGCCTCTTTTCAATCCGTTTACCTCTTTAAAATATATCACATCTTTTCTTTTTTCTTCTTTGGTTTCATGCTCATAAAACAAGGGAAATGCAGAGTAATAGTATCGTGAATGCAGGTTTCTGTATGTTTTAAAAGTTGAGGAGCTAGCAAAAATGTTTTAGGTTTTACCTTTGGTCACTTTGTTTAGTTAAATGTATTGTCAAGCATGTTGCAAATTTGAACTGCCTGGGCTTTGTTAGTGTTTAAGTTCTACACTTTTGGTGAGGGAAAGGGAATTCCACACAGGGGTGGCTTGATTTAATGTATTTTCTTTTTTCTTTTTTTTTTGAACTTTTTTAAGTCCTTTCGTTTTTTGCAATTTGAAGGATGGGGGATCATTTTGTGTTCCTGGTGGATCGGTTGCTAACTGAATCCACCCTTGAAGCTGCTATTGAGAGTCAAAACCGATTGCGGCAAACCATGCCTTCAGCAAGTAAAGAAAATACAAAAGAATTTTCACCACATTGGATGGATTTAGAATTGACTTCATTAGCAGGAAAATCAGTAGAGTGTAGGATTTGCCATGAGGAGGAGGATGACATGAACATGGAGATGCCGTGTTCTTGCCGTGGCAGTTTGAAGGTCAGTTTTAGCTAACTTTGTGGAACCATTTATTTGAAAATCTCGGTATATGCTGTTAACAAACAATATGATTGTCTTATTTCTCATAGACCTTTTGTATACAATTCTGATAAATCAAGGAAATACCTTACCTCCCTTGAAATTTTAATGTTTACTAGGCAAATAATTTGGACATTTTTGGTTAACAAATAAAGCAGAAATTATCTCCCTCAAATTCATGCACCTTGTGATTCTTTGTAAATTTTAATTCCTACATTTACCTTGGGGATTTTGATCTCTACTTGTTGCCAAAAATTCAAGTACTTGATTTATCATAATGCTTCTAATTCTTTCAATTTAAGTCTTATATTCAATTGATTGTTCAATAACTAAAGCTGAAGCACATTGTAAACTAAGATATCCTGCAACAAAAATCTAGCGTGGGTAAGCTACATGTCGTTGAATTTAGATGAGCAATCTCAATTGATTGTTGAATAGCTAAAGCTCAAGTAAAGTGCATTGTATTGTTGCAATTTAAGATGTCTCACAACACAAATTTAGCATGAGAAAGCTATATATTAGTAAGATGCCATGCCATTAGAGGGTGCAAGCCCCTGAGAATGGAGTATACTTGCATGGAGCAAACTTCGGTGATACTGTTACTTGTATCATTTATCACATTAATTTCAAGTACATGTTGGAGGAAAATGCCACTAGCCGAATTCCTTATACATGTTGGAGGAAAATGATACTGGCTGAATTCCTTATTCTGCCCTCTTTTAAGTTCCGTTGCTAGTTTCAGATGCTTCAAACGAGGTTACAAGTTTCTCTTTATTTTCTTTTGTTGCAGTATGCTCATCGAAAATGTGTTCAGAGGTGGTGCAATGAGAAGGGTAACACTATCTGTGAGATCTGCCATCAGGTGAACTAATATATTATTTTCATGACCTCTGCATTTCATGCTGTGTTCCAATAACTTTGAAGGTGAAAAACATAAGCTTTCTAATAATTTTTTTCAATATTTGCAAAATTGCAGCAATTTGAGCCTGGTTATACAGCACCGCCCCCTTTGTTTTGTTATGGTGCTATTCCAATGAACTTCAGGTATATTTGTACTTTGCTATATGTGTTCTCCAATCTTGGTTTCCTCATTTCTTATTGGGGCTTTGGTCTTTAACAATAATGGTCCTAATCTGTTTGGAATTTTCTTGTTCAGAGGAAATTGGGAGATACCCAGAAGGGACCTGCACAATCCTCCATCTATAGCTATGGTTACTACTGACCATGAATTTTTGGACTCTGACTTTGATGAGTATTCAGCACCCTCTCCTAGGAGTGTGATGTGCTGCCGAATAATTGCTATTATAGTATGACTCTCTTTCTCCCCCCTCCCCTAGGACCGTGTTTGCTCATACACGTATGCATTTGTTGCTTCATGTGTAGAACTTGATCTAACACATTCATAATTTACTTCCAAATCCTCTGGTTCAATTACTGTCAATAAAACATTTTTTATTAATTTGACCCCCCTAAATATGTGTGACGATTATAGCAAATGGTTTTATCAGCAGTTATTTTGCTCTTTTATGTGTGTGAGAGCTCCAGGCCGTGGATGTCACCGAGCCCTTCTCTTAGCTTTTATATAGAGAGTCCTTTCATATATCTGACTAAGCTCAGGGAAATTATTAGGTAGACTTAATCTACCACTTCATCCATAGACAAAGTCACAAAGTAAATCTATAAAAGCTACAAAGACAAAATCATCTGACTGTAAAACATGACTTGTGTTTACTGGCCAAGTCCATGGATGATGTGGTAAACCTAGTATACCTAATAATTTCTCAAACTCTAGGGCCAAACTCTTGTTCTCTGAGCCAACACATGCCATTCAATATAACTGAGTATTATGTCCTGTTGCTGAATTCTTGTCCAGTTAGAGAAAGATTCATTAACTTATCAATCATGGACTCGTATATTAAAATATCTGGTTGTGCATTACCAAAAATAATAATAAGATATCATTATTTTTGTCCAGTTAGAGAAAGATTCATTAACTTATCAATCATGGACTCGTATATTAAAATATCTGGTTGTGCATTACCAAAAATAATGATATCTTATTTTCCTAGCTACAAGTTTGCCCCATGGCCATGTATTCAGACCAAGCACCTTTCCTACTCATTATCATTGTTGCATGTGTTTGTGACCTCATGTTTGTTTGGTCTACAAGATCCTATGAGGACATTAATTTTCATTTAATTTGCAGTTTATGGTTCTGTTGGTTTTACGTCATACTCTTGCCATCATAATTAGTGGAGCGCGTTAATTTTCATTTAATTTGCAGTTTATGGTTCTGTTGGTTTTACGTCATACTCTTGCCATCCTAATTAGTGGAGCTGGAGATTACTCAATGACATTGTTTATGGTAAGGCTGGGCTCCGTTGCTTGCTCTTCTTATAAAAAATTACAACTTGGTTTGCCAAATGGTGCAGGAAAAAAAAAAACTCAACCTGTGTTTTATATGCAGTTACTGATATTGAGAACAGTTGGGATTCTTCTGCCTGTTTATGTCATGGTCAGAGCATTTACTGCTATTCAACATCGGGGTCGGCAGCAGGTTAGTGAAGATTAATGCATTTTGTTGACTCTGACTGGACAGTGGTTTAGGTGGCAGAAGCATCGAATTCTAGAAGTTACTTTAGCAATGAGTTTCAAGAAGTGCTTTTTCATTAGTCTCGGCCGGTTTTCTTGAATCTGTTTATGCTGCTTGCATCTAGTCACTGATCCCATCTAAATGATGCTATCCAGAAAGTTGCAAAGTGCCTCGAGCCATCACACACATATAGCTAAGCTTAGAGCCATATGAATTATGAATTTGATTCCAGAACTTGCAAAACATAGCATTCCAGTGAGCTGTGTAGTTTGTCTTTCATCAGTGATTGTTAAAGATATAAACTAATTGTCTTATTTTTTTGTACGCAATAGGACCCTCATTTTCCCCTTGCTGAATCAGATGAAGAAAATGAGTTGCCGCAACTTCAGACTCATTCGCGCATTATTCATATTCAGTGATCATTGCAGCCACCTTATACATAAAAGGATTGCAAATGTACAGAAGAGCAAGTCAAAAGTGTAGCGTCTAAATTTCGATGATGCTGTGTTGAAGTTTGTAGCATCACAATAGAGACAATCAACTGCTTTGCTTCTTTTTTTTTTTTTTTTTGTGTTGGTTCACATCAAATCCTCAGGCATTCGTCATTCCAATCAAAATGAATAGAATTCAGAGCTAGGAAAACCATGTGCACCTACATTGGTATTGAACCGCTATTTTCACTGCTGCTTACCAGAAACGGAAGCCAGAAACAAGAGTTGAAAAGGGTGTCTGGTATCTAAAAAGTAGAGTTAATGCTAGCAAATACCATGTTCCTTGATGTGAGAATTGTGAGCCTTGTTTCTGAAAGAAAATGTGAGGTGTTAATAGCCTTGAACTGTTTTATATTTCCGCCCTATTAATATCTCCCTTTTTTTTTGAAAAATAAAATCTCGAATAGCAACTTAATAAGTAGAACAAGCCCGGATCCTTCAAACTGAACTTAAAAAAACCACTTCTGAAATTGTCAAAATTCGTATTTTTTTTATGGATACCACCTAATTCCAGAGGTGCTAGTCCGGGCACTGAATCACTTCTGAAACTCCCGCGCCATTAATTTGGTGGATATGAAGATGTTCTTGATGTATGTGGTCATGATTAGTTAATAGTGGATCTATAATTGGGATTGAAAGGATACTTGTAGATGAATGGAATAGGATCAAGCCTCATACGATTTCTAGGTTGCAAACAATAATTATTTTTTGGGGTTTATTTAAAAAATAATAAATATTTTTGAGAGACAAACTACTTAAAAAAAAAATATTAAGTAATAAAATTTCAAATTAATGTTTTCAAGTGAAGATCTATTTTAGTAGAAATTTGTGTTTTTGTGCTTTTTTTTTTAATTTACAAAAATTATATCAAACATAACCTAAGAACGTTTGGCTGAAAATAAATTTCAATTTAAAAGAGAAATTGTTTTAAAACTCAATCAAAATTTTTATTTAATAAGAAATTACAATTTGTAAACTTATAAATTATGATTTATACCATATTCCTCTTTCAATAAAAAAAGTCATTTTTAGCTCAATTTTATCATAAATTATATGAAAAACAAGATTGTTGAAGTTGATAAAATCTGAATAATGAAACAATTGCAATAAAGTCAGGTTATCTAGAAGTGATTGCACACTGAAAACACAAACAAACAGCTTTAGACGAAATATGTAACTTTGCTGCAACACAAAACACGAACAACAGGCACGCCTAAAGATGTTGCTGATGAAGTGAAACAAACAAAGATGGTAGAACATGTTCATAGACATTTTTATTGCAAAAGAAAACCATTAAAGGCAAGACAAGCACACCACACCCATGGAAGTACCAAACTTGCAGGAGACCATATCACTGCAACATAAATAGTAACCCTCCATGACCCACCCTCCTAGGGTTCAGGTAAACTCAAACCAAAGACACTAAAGGAAAGAGACATCATTTATTCATACCGCAAACATCATGAGACACTCGGGCTCGGGAATTAAGCAAGAGAAAGGCACATTATTCTTCCTCGGTTTCGGATTCAGCATTCTGGAGCCATTCAATGACGGGCTTAGCATTCTTCCAAATCTGAGAATCTTTGTTGCTTCCCTTTAGCCCTTCTTGATACCACTGCACAATGTATTCTTCCTCCAGGACATCAGCATCGTAGAGTGTTTTCAGGATAAGAGCCACTTCCTTCAGTGCACTTGAGCCTGACTTCCCACAGAAAGCCCCAATTGCTCGAAGCAGAAGCAACTGTGATCCCTCATCCTGAGTGACAGCAGCAGCCAGATAGTTCTTCTTCTTTGCAACCTCCTTCACAAATCCTTTTGCAACACCCTCAAACAATGCCTCAAACAGAGCATCCATCTTTTCCTGAGCAGACCCAGTGAGAGCGCTGAGAGTGGACTTTAATTGGCTGGCAGAAACTCCTTTCCTTAGGCTTAACTTCAACTCATTGACAAGAGTTCCGTGGGTACTTGGGCTCCCATTCTCAGCTTTTGGTTTTTCCTCCCGGGCTGGTGAAGCAACTTTTGGACTGCCATTTTCTTTGCTGAGTGCCCTTGCCTTCTTTTCTGTCTCTTCTGTTGAAAGCATGACCATATCAGCCGTCGCAGCACTCAACTGTTCTTGTATGCGCTGGCGAGCTGCCTCAAGAGACGTATCAGTTTGCCACTGGACATCATCATCATCATCAACAACCTCTTCCTTCTCATCAACCTGGCTGTGAGTTGGTGACATACGTTCCTCATCGGAGCTGTTTGCTTTCTTCTTTGTAGAGCTAGCTTTTGCAGGGCCATCCCTTAAAGAAGATCCCTTCTTCTTACCTTCTTTCTTCAGTTTCTTCAGCTCCTCATCAGCAGCTTCACCTTCCTTAAGACGCTCCTTCTCAGCCCTCCTCAATGCCTTCTTGTCCTTTGCTCCCTTCTTTGATTCAGGAGGGTTCTTCAGAATGAAAGTGGTGAGCTTGTCCCTCATATCCACATCAGATACAAAACCACAGGCAGCACATTTTAGTTGAAGCATCTGGCTTTTCGTGATGATTATCTCAGTTTCAGGATTTCCACAGCCATAACATTGAACATATTTCTTGATGAAGTTCTCAAGAAGCCCAGCAAGTTTTGCAGTTTCATGAGCGCCATTGACAAGTGAAGTCCCAGTTTTCTCATCATACTTGGATTGGGCACCAAGCTCACAACCAAAATACTTTGTAGTGTAAGAAGCTGGCCTTGCCAAAGCCTTTGCAATGTCAACCATGTTGACAATATTTGTTTTGATGCCATTTCCTCGGCCCTCGACTTTGGTAACCATCTTGGGCATCTTATACCTATAGAAGGCATCATCACTGTTTGAAGCCCCAATATTCTGCAAAGCCATCTTGATCACTGTAAAACAGACTCACAAAACAAACTTAGAAGATGTCACTGAAAGCCAATGCTAGAATGCAAAGAGAGGGTAGCAACTATGATGTCTTCTGAAGATTCTTCAAAAAGAGAAGACTGTTTTTCAGCAATCAGGTAAGGTTGCACCCAACTGCAACCACTAAACTCAGGGTATCCTTTAAACGGTCCGAGATGCATGCAGCCAACTTTATCAGACAAGGGTCTGCCCTTTTTCCTTAATGAAGGAGTATACTCTCCAAGCAATCCAATCTCTCCCAAAAACGAAATGGCCTGTATGGACATAAAAGAAACCTCAACTTTGACACACTTCACCCTGAAAATCTGCAGACAGCACCACCACCACCTGCAGGTTCCTGAAAAGAAATACAACAAAAACAGAATTATAGCCAAGAAAAACACGGGCAAACACAATTAACAACGCCAATAACAAAAGAAAAAATTAAATTACAACAACTACCAAGCCTCAATACCAAAATAGTTGGAGTCCACTATACCATCATCTTGTGCTGAAATAACACTGAGCAGAAAAGGCCAAACACAAACACACACACAAAAAAGCCTAAATCTAGCATCAGACATCACTGCAATAAAAGTCTTCGAACTGTAGTCCAAACCCTTATCCTAGTTCCAATCAAATTGATCTTGCTCCCTTTCAACATTATCAAAAAACGATTCCCTAACATCAAAGCCATCACTATTTCAAAACCAACAAATAGAGCTCATGCGCATCTAGAGCTTAAGAAACAAAAATCCTTACAACGGTTGCAGCTCACCCATCATCTAACATCACCAAAGATTCACTTAATCTACACTATAAACAATTGCCCTTGTTTTTTTTTCAACATTAATAACAAAAAACTAGGAAAACTTTCAAATTAATCATCGGTTTTTTTTATTAATAATAATGAGGAAAAATAGATGCTTAATCTAAACATAACATTAATAACCAACTTAAAAAAAGTAATTAGCAAAAATCTCAAATAATTATCGATATTTTTTTTTATTAATCTAACTTCGATTCTATTAGATCTGACATAAAAATAAATTGCTTGATAGCGGATTAAAACAGAAAAAAACAACAGATTAAATCCAATAACAAAAACAAACAATAGACGATAGACGATAGACGATAAATAATCAAAATAAATAAATAAAAAGAACAAAATTTAAATAGAACTAAGAATCGAGCAAACCCTAGCTGCTTACGATATCTACGCTTGTTCGTAGAGAAAAAGAAAGCGGATTTGGCTTCTTGAGAGATATATAGAAAGAGGCGTCTGGGGTATTAGGTTTTTGTGCTGTGTTTTTGCTTATATACAGTTATATGGGCGAGGCGGTTGCGATGGTTTTTATTTTTTATTTTTTCTCTCTAGATTGTTCTATTTATTTATTGACCGATTTCTTTTTTTCTTAATTTCCATCCAACTTACAAATTAATTTGATTGATTATTTTCTCAATTATTGAGCAGAGGATAATGTGAATAAAAAAACTGAGACTTTTAACGTCATGTTTAATTAATTAGTATTTCAGAAAAGATATATAAATAATTTTATCATTCTCACGAGTTGACCAGCCATTTCCTTAATATTTTCATGAAATTAAATATTCACCTAATCATTATAAAGTAAAAAAAACAAACAAATCACATAATATTAGTGTTGAATGAAATTATATATATTACACGAAACCAATAAGGGTATTTTGGTCTAACAATAATTGGGATCTCAGAATGTGTGAAAATCCATGCATGCTTTTTAGTTGAGTGTAGATAGGGTTATCCTTTTATCAGTATAAAAGGACAAGAATATCCTGTTATATATATATATATATATATAAATGACAGATTACATATACTTTTTCTCCCACCATACCTCAATTTTTGGGATGATGAGGAGACATGCTTTTCTTCATACCGAAGTTTCTCGTGTAGCATGTATTTCTCCAAAACTTAAATAACAAGTGAATTTGTTTTTAATTATTAGTTATTTGGATTATAAATTAAAAGAAAATACAAAATTTTGTAAACGCATCAATTAAAAAATCCTAGCGATAACTATTGTCTAATTAAAAAAATTATAAGAAAGACTTCATCTCATTACACCAAACATCAATTAAATGAAATTTTAGTGGAAAAAAAAAAGACTTATTCCCCATTTATATAGATAAAGGTACATTCTTACTACTAATCATAATTATAAGACCAACCTGGGGCAAGACTTGGGTTGCACCTTGCAAGGTTGGAGGATCCTGTGACTTAAATTTTCTTTTTAAAAATAAATAGGTCAAAACACTTATTTTGTAAAAGAAAAAATTAAAAATCAATAGGTTAATTGGCCAAGTTTTACCAGATCAGCTTAATTTTTTTGACTAAATCACTCAAGGTTTTTTTTTTTTATAACCCAGACAAGTTTAAATCCAGGATAAATTCACCAAGCTAATCTTGATTTTATAACAGTGTTATTAATCATTCTTTTTTTAATTATCGTTTTTTCAGTTTTATTATGATTTTTTTATTGTTTTAAGTATTTGAATCAACAAATTTTTTAAAGTGATTAAAATTATTTACCACTTGAAATCAATTGAGAATGCTAGTTACAACTATAAAACCCAACTTAGTTCAAGTGTCCAAGTCATGAATAGGATAATTACTGGTGTTCAAGTCATCAACTTGATTCGGGTTGATCCGAGCTAATCCAGATCGATTCATAAAACTTAGAATCCGATTTCTTAACCGAATCTAAGCCGGATTTAATAAGTATAATTACTGGTGTGAAGGTTAATACCATGGATTCAAGTTTTTTAAAACTCGACTTCTGTAATGGTACTAGTCATGGGCTTCTAATTTGTGCTGCTTAGTTTTTGTGTTTTGGGCTGTTAGCCCCTTCATGTCCCAAAAGAAAAGAAAAGAAAAAAACCCTTATTATATGTTATGACTATTTTATTTATTTATTTATTTATTTATTTATTTATTAAATGATAAAGGATATCCTTGAACAAGCTTGCGTGTCAATTACAAGTAAAATTTATCTTCAGATAATTTGAAGGACACACTCCTTGTATTAGCATGGTGTATTAAAAAATTAAAACCCATAAAAAGAACAAATTACACTCCTGAGCATTAAACTAACCAGTTAAAGTTATACATCGTAACTAAAATAATATATTTCATTTAGAAAAATTCTTAAAATCTTAGTTCAATCCCTCCTAATTAGTATCTTGATCGCTTTCTTTATTTGTGTTCACTCATCATAACTACTGAATATCTGAAGAAGAAGAAAAATAGAGTTAGCACATATAAACAATTTACAGAATAGTAAAGGATGTAGTTAAATCACACAACACTATAAATTACATTAATTTTTTTTAAATTAACCCTTTAACAATCCAATTTTCTTTTTATTTATTTAGTTTTTCTTATTTTCATTGTTTATTATTAAGTTATTTGGGAAGTGTGCTTTATAACTTCTTTTTAAATTTTCTTTTTATTGGATTATATACCAATCATATATATTTAGTTTTTTTTTTATTTCAAGTTTCAACATTAGATTTGTTGAAAGTGAAATTTCATAACTTTTAAATTTCATATATATTTGGGTTGGTCGGAAACTAGGTTTTGTAAATTTTGTTCATTTATTTTTTATGGGGTTATCTCAATCTCATAAATCGGGTTACAAGTTTGGCAAGTTTACCCACGTTAACTCTGTTTTTTTGAATCTTTTTCTAAATTGAATATATTTTTTTAATTGGGCTTCATATTTTTTTTCTTTCCATTGGTTTATCCCGATCTCAAGACTTGATTGCGGATTTGGCAGGTTTACCCGAGTTGGGTCGATTTGTTTTTTTTCATCCATTTTTAATTGAATATTTTTTTCAATTTCACCCTCCAACAATTCAATATTTTTTTATTTATATTTTTTTAATTTTATATTTCAATATTATGATATCTAGGAATTGAACTTCATAATTCTCTTCAATTTTATTTTCTTTGAGTTATTTTGGTCTTATGAATTTGGTTTTTTTTTCAACTTTTAATATTAGATATGTTGGAAATTGAGCTTTTTATTTATTTTATTTTTTTTGTGAAGTTATCTTTGTCTCATAACTCAGGTGGTGAGTTTAATAGATTAGCACAGGTTGACTTAAGTTTTTTTTATGTTCTTTTTTTAATTGATTATTTTCTTTCAATTCCATCATTCAACATTGAATTAATTAGGAATTGGACTAATAACTTTTTTTATTTGCTTTCTATGCTGCTACATGATCTCACGACTTAAATTACAGATTTGATAAGTCAAAATTTATTTTAACTTACTTTCTATATGGTTATCATAATTTTATGATCTAGTTGTAGATTTGATAGGTCAACTCATACCGATTCAATATATTATCATCTTAATATTTATATATAAAAAAATAGTATCCAGCATGTCGTTGTAATAATATTTATAAAAGAATGTCATTTAATTGATAAGTAATCTAAGTTATATATATATATATATATATATATATATATATATATATATATATAAAAGAAAAGAATAAACTAATCTACTCGCAGCATGTTCATTGAACTAATAATCTAATAATTGCTATATAGCGAGTGATTATCCAATACAACGCGAGAAAAATGAATCATAGAAGATAATGACCCTTGATGTAAGAGTACCAACTACCAGCCACCGAGCATTAACCCTATTCTATTCTAACACTAATTTATTTTTAAGATAAATCAAGCCACAAAATTCTAAATATTCCTCACTTTTGCTTGATAATATAATAGCTGAGTTCCTTAACGTTGTTCACACTCTCCACATATAACCTGAGAAAAAGTAGCAAAAGTAGTCTTTGTTTCTGAAGTAAGAAAAGATCATTGCTAAATCAAAGCAACTCCATGCTAATTAACCTTTGTTAGATTGAGTTTTGCTTTCCACCACCCAAGAAACACACAAGAATTCATGGAAATGAAGCTACTAATTATTTTATCAATTAAATATCATACCAAACCATATGCTAACCCATTCCAATATATAGGGCGCATGGAAAAAATTATAGTTGTAGACATAGATTATTATGAATTATAATAGTAAATTGATGATTTTTATCTTAATCAAATTAGCATAAAAGATTAAGCTTGGGGTAATACGTTTTTTTTCTATGTAATTTCTTTGTATTTTTGTTTTCAATAGAGGTACAAAAGTATTTTCATATTTGGTTAGAACAGTAACATATCTTTACTATCCTTAAATGCAAAGAAATAGATAAATGGTTGCTAGGGGCTTTTTTATTTCATATTTTATAGAATAGTGGAATTACTAACTTACTATTGGAATAGAATTTAATTCAGGCTTGTTTTGGGGGCATTTTGGGCTTTCATGTTGGCTTTTACATTATAATCAGATTAATAGAGGGGTAAAATGGTATTTTCATTAATTAAAAATTATAAAACTTTTGAAATTATTAGGCACGTGCTACGCACGCAGTCGCGCATAGAAGGGTTTTTCCACACTTTGATGGCATGTACGACACACTTCAGTAATGAAGAATTCTTCTACCATATCATTAAATTCCCCGCAACATCCTATTCTTTTGATGGCGGCGCGTGTTCAGTGTTTATTGACGGATTTTTGCCATGGCTATTTTTTTTATTTGTTCTCTCTCTTTTCTCATTCCTCCCTGGAAATTAATCCTGTCTAGCAATTAAAATTTCAAGTTGGACCTCTTCGCTAGGGATATTAAATTATGAATTCATATTCTTTTAATTTGTTAATTATTATTTTTTTGTCATTAGAACTTTTGTAAGTTTTTGTTTAGTTTTTATGGAAAAGTAACATTTGATATATATAGATCATTAAACAATTTGTCAGGGCTATACTGAACAGGGGACCTCAGGAAAGATGATGATATTCAAGAGCATTGGATACTCTCGTCTTTATATTTGTCGTTGAACACAGTCAGGCATGCATGTGAACTTGTTGTTTTTTCAAGTCAACTAGGAGATTCATGTCGCTGTGGACAAGATGAGCAGCCTTCTTACATCTCAAAAAACCTGCGTACCAATACAACGTTGGGACATTCAATCATGTGTCTTTGGAGGCCATACTTCAACTTTAAAGAGCTCAACTAGAAAAAGAGGCCAGATGCAATTGTAGGCCCTCTTCGGTTTAAGATTCTTTCTTTTTGGCACGTCGTAATGCTTCTTCTTCTTCTTCTTTTCTTCTTTTTGAATCGAGAAGAGTATTCTAGGAATCAACCAAGATTAATTTTTTAAAAAAGCAATCTTAAAAAATATACCTTCCACGTCGATCTTCCACATTAAAAAGAATTTAATAAATTTTATGATGCTATTGATCTCGGATGAACCTAGAAAATTAAACTTTAACCAAGATTAAGTTCTTTTAAAGAAACTTCTTTAACTATAGCAATTTAAATTTAGAAGTTATCAATTTGGGTTTATAAATTGTTTTGATGAGATTTTATAAAATTTATATTGTTCATATTATTTGAAATTATGTAGTGATGGAAAATGTGTTTGTAGATTAGATTGTGGTGGGTTTAGATTTATAATTGTATTCAACTTAGTTTTTTATTTTTATTTTTATAACATCCTCTATCCACTTGTCTTTTTGTTTTTTTTTTAATTCAAAACATCAATTTAATTCTATGTAAATACTTGTCCAAACTTAAGAGAAAAGTAAAAGACAAGGTTCATATTGAGACTTCAATATGCGAGGTTTATATTGTTAAAGAGATCTTAACATTTATCTCATATAATTTTAAGCCTCACTTGAAAACAAGAATCAACCACGTTTCAAGGTATGATGATGGTGGGGAAATGTGCCTTTAAATTGAAACTTGTCAATATTTTTCCATCTTACATGACTTGTACCAAAAAAATACTGTGAGGAGAATATATTTGACAGAAATTGAATCCAGAAATGTACATAATTATGTGTTATTTAATTATAAAAAACTGAGACCTTTTATACCATAAATATAATAATTGACATATCATTATTTGCGAACAATTTTTTTGTTATGCTATTATAAACTGATAGATTGAATAGTTTCTCCTAGGTAATATTGTCAATTTTTACTATCCCAAAATTCACAGTTAACTGAATCTTTTTTATTATTATTATAAGATGAACAATTTTTCATGTGGTTCAAAACACATGTAAGGACTGCTTAATTATTATTATCTCTCAGAAAACTTAATTTCATTACACATTTCGCATTAACTTTTAAAGGTTGTAATTTTGTACCAAGTTTATCAAATGAAAATAAAGAATGCTAGTGTTACTTTGAATTTACTATGTCTGGGTCTTTAAAGAAAAGTGAAGTGCTATAATGAGTATTTCATCAATGGACAAGTTTTTCATACTGAAGAGTATGATTATGGTAGAGAAACATATAATAGTGGGGTTTGTGTTAAATGATGAATTTCTAATGAGTTTGAAGTTGACCATTATGAGAAGTTAGAAGAGGTCCTTGAATTACAATATCATAGCAAGAAAAATATAGTTTTTTTATTCAAATGATATTGGTATGATACCATTGATAGAGGAATCAAAGTAGATCCCCATCATAGTTTGGTTGAAATTAATACAAATGCTAGACTTTGCAATGTTGACGATGTTTTTATTTTCACTAAGTAACACCAACAAGTTTATTAGACATACACCTTTTATTTTAGAAAGAATCGTTCTAGAATTGATTGATTGTTCGTAGTTAAAACCAAACTTAGGGGGTCGTCTTCAAGTTGTCTAGGATGTTAACAATGAAGTAACTGCGAGAGATTATGTCTTTTAACTTGATGAATTAGTTGATCGATATTGAGTTGTTATGTTTATTGACTTAGAAGAAAATTCAAATTTTTACATTGTTGAGAATACTTTTATTAATTTTGATATTGATGAGTGAAATGATGTTTTAATAACCAGTAAAGATATAAAATTGATGTTTTGATAATGTTCAATTGGTTAGTGTAAGGTTATTGCTTGCAGGTTGATGCAGAACGGAAAACAAAACACAAGAAAACAACAAGCAATAAAGATAGAATTGTTGTTGAAAAAAGTTTTCATACAAGAACCGTATTTTATTATTGAATAATTATCTCTAATATATTCAGCCTCTCAATATGTTTATAATTTCTTAAATAGATCATATATAAATATATCTTACAGGGTAGAAAAAGTAGAATCATAAATGAAAAAGGAAACACGATATAAAATCTGAAAATGCGTTGAAAATCCAGAAAAATAAGGTAAAACAAAAAAAATCGAACCCCACTATTCAGAACTATATATCAAACTTCTCCGTCTACATTACAAGGTAATTCGACGTCGCACAAGCAAAGAACCCAATCAAAGGCCCTCATTTTCTTCTGTCATACAGATCTTAAAAGAATTTCTGCAAGTCTAGGGAGAGCTGCATGTCCTGTTCGTTAAGCCCATCATGCATGTAATTAGAACAATAATATACTGATTTTTTTATACGACGAGGAACAATAAAAGGATTCACACCTTTTGGGTGAGAATTATATATAATTAATTCAGATAAACATGTAGCCAATTGTATCAATGAATGGAGTAATTGACTGGCTATCTGCAAGGATAAGCAGTATATTCCATGCAGTGAACTCGCTAAATAATTGAGTAATTTATAAGGAAAATATATTATTTTCTTATAATAAAATTTTTAAATAGTAAATAAGCATTTTGTTTGTTTATTCCATGCATTGAACTCGCTAAATAAATTGAAGTTAAGCAGTCATGAATGCATGATAGCACTCTGCGATGGTGACAACTTTATTGACTCCAATGACGGGTGAAAACGAGGGCATGAAGCCGACAGAACCATGGTTGTTTAGTGGAAGCCGATTCAAAAAGCAACCATATTTTCCAGACTACCGGTCAACAACTTGTCTAACATTCAACCGTGAAACGTTGGATGCATAGTATTTAGATCCGGTTCGGGTTTCGAGTTTTGATCGGGTTAATTTTTTTAAAAAAAATTAAAATAATATTGTTTTAATAAAAAATATAAAGAAAAATTAACGAGTTGCAATCGGGTTGTCAGGTTATATTATAATTTTTTTTCTATTTTCTTTTCAACCCAACCCGGTTTTAATCTCGAGTCGACTAAATACCACATCAATCTGTCAGGTGGATGAATCCTTTTTTAATTGACGGATATATACTCCAACGGTCAGCATTTGTCAAACATTCAAAGTGTTAAAATCTCGATTAACGATAACGACTGGCTTTAATATCGTCCACTTTGGTTAAGAGAGAGTTAAAAAAAAACTCGAAAAGGTAAGCCATATATTTTAAGCCTGTGTTGCGAGTAAAAATAAATAAATAAATAAAAGAAATAAAGTGTAAAAGCATTGATAACATATTTTTTTAGCAACAAAAATAATTTTAATTACAAACTTAAAATTTGAAATTTGATGCAACTATAAATATTAAAAAGATTTGTCGTTGTAAAGTTGAAAAACTTAGATTAATATATTTTAGATTCCATCGAAACAAACAAAGATTTATATAATCCATCCTTTTTTATTCATATTTTTTATTCTAGAAATAAAAAAAAATATGTGTAATACTTTTAATAAAAATCAAAAGCAATCATAACACATGCATACTTAAAATATAATTTCGACGATTCAAAAAAAAGATAAAAAGATATCTCTCTATTTAAAATTTCTTTATCTTATTAACATGATTATTATTATTTTTTTAAATGAAGGGAAAAATATAAAAGCAATGAAAATTAAAAAAAAAGTATAATCTTATTCGAAAACCAATTAAAAATTAAATGATATTTTATTAAATAATATTCCAAAAACATTATTAATCAATTTATTCTAATGAATTTCAATTAAAATTGAACCCTTACTAGGTTGGGCATCCCGAATAAATTTTTAATTAATCTAAATTTAGATTGAAAAAAATAAAGAGGTAGATAGCTTGGTCTAAATGGGTCAATACACCTAGCCTTTTGAAAAAAGAAAAAAACCAGGTGTGTTGGAAAGACATAAGATACCCCTGCATCGCATCCCCCCGCTGTTACAAATCTGTGTCTCGCACACAAAGCCTCTCGGTTCTGCCCCCATTCACATCCAAAACACTATTTACACTGACAAGGACATTGACAATCCTATCGCCAACTTGTTTTCGAACCAAGTTGTGACTAAAGTCTATAATAGAGTCATGCTTGTTTTTCATAAAGTTAAAGCATACTTTGAGTCCCAACCTAAAGCATTGAGATCAATCTCATCGATCTTGTATGGCCAAAGATAAAGCTACAACAATTGTCACGTACTGCCATGCCCTTTCAGGAATCGTATGCAACTCCTATAAGCCATACACAAGCTCTCCTCATTCAATAGCAATCCTACATGCCAATTCATCGACTTGCAAGTCTATTTTCATGAAGTTTATACACTTCCTTAAACATCTAAGGCTTCCATCATTTTCCTCATGAACAACAGCATACAGAACCACTTTGAAGAATCACATGAATCTCCATAAAATCCACACAACTCTCCAACTTGTTCCATATACAACCTATAAATAAAATGAGACAACTCAGTTCAATGATCAACATAATCTTGTGTCAAAGTTCTTTCAACAGATCCTAGCCTTGCCTAAGTATACACACGCATAGCGTTCTAGTATTAACCTATTTTACCTGGTCCATCACACGTTACTATTGTCATCAAGACACTTCATCACCCCACAAGATTTCATCGAAGTAATAGCACCCATGCTAATTCAGCTTTTTTCGCATGTTTCGTCCACTGAAAACTCGCAACATGATAACCCAACAAAGGCCAAACATTCTATCTTTGTCACCCTGAATAACACTCAACATCAAGATATCCAAGACATACCCTACTACCTCATCTCTAAGGCAGTGTGCAAAATCATCATTATTGATGATTTTGGCTCCTCAACTGAACCTACTGACTCGGTTACCGAATCTATCACCATGATCAATCTCGTGTTAAAGTGTACAAGTTTCCAATACCATACTACAACTATATTGCTTTCCCACCAAGGAACACACACCAAACCAAATGCATTTAGTCTAGTTCCTTAAACAAATATTTACATGACTTAGCTACCAAATACTTCACCTTAGTCAGTCCCTATCGTCATGGTGTCTTGAATTCCCAATGTCCTCCTTCCATTCTACCTCCCCACTAAGGTAGCCCACCAAACCAAATCGCTATATTTCAGTTTTTTTCCTCAACCAAATCCTCCGCGACTCGATTGATGAATTCTTCATCTTGCACAGTCCATCGTCAAGATACATTGAATTCTCAATAATTCCATCATTGTATGGCTTCTTGGTTGGCCATAATTATAGCATAAAGGTCTTGCTTTCATCACCCTGATTTGTCCATCAACAAAATGCCAATATTCTACCCCATCCAAGGCAGTCAACCAAGCTAGTTCCTTTACCACAAGGCTCGCCTTTTTTTACCAAATCCTACGTGACCCAATCCTTGGCTCTATCTTTTTTACCTCGTACTATCCATCGCCAAGGTTCCATCTAAAGACATCAATTCTGCCTTTATCCTAGGCAATCTAGCCAAGCAATATCCTTCTTAAATAGTCTAGCCACATGACCAAGTCTCTTGACTCAGTTAGTGAATTTTGCTTATATCACCTCAAACAATCCATCATTAAGATGCACAAAATTATCAAATTATGCCTCCACCAACATAAAAAAAAATCCACACTCTAAATCTTCTTTGATCAGGTAGGCCATACGACTAAGTACCTGACTTAGTCGTTATGCACACGCATGGAATCTATGTATGCGGTTTCCCCCAACATCATCTTCCATACTAACAATGTCAAGTTTTCCCCTCTTAGGACAATCCCTCATAAAGTAATTTCCATAAAAAGAGTAACAGTTTAAATTTAGCTATGAACCCTTTACCTTCTGCTTTCTTGTTTGATTATCTATCGTTAATAACATACTAGGATTCAACCCCAATAAAATTCTTCTTTCTCGTCTCCCTCATCATAGGTTTAAATGAGAACTTGGTAGTCTCATCAATGATCTTTGTACCTAAATTTTTCTACCATCACTAGTTACGATAGCCGAATCAAAACTCATCTTTGATCTGATCCTTTGAAATCACTTTGTGTCACCTATTAAAAATTTAAGCCACCAAACTTTGCAAGCCTTTGAACACTGATTTTGCCCAAAGAAACACTACAAGTTTTTCCTAAAATAGCTTTAACAGAACCATCATTTGTCCTAACCTTGTGCCATGAAACTATATGTTATTTCATCCTGAACGCAAACCGCCTTCTGATACCAATTGTTACCGGGTCAATTTCTCGTTAAGATTTTCCAGCTCCTATGTAGGAGTTTAATCCCACTATACTCAACCTTTCCTAACCCTTTACACTCGTGTTTTCCTACAAATAAGTTTCTCCCACACCTAAGAGGTTTTCCTTACTCTTACAAGTTGTAAGTCAGCAAAATCACACAAGATTAATACACAACATATACAGAAAAAATTCTTAACTTTTATTAATCTCAACAATAAAGAAAATACATAAATTTTTATGTGTGTGCTATGCACAAAACTTGCATCCTAGACAGCCAAGGTCTTCTAGCCTATTTATAAACAAACATATGAAAGGTTACAAAGTATAAAACTATCATCCTTGCTTTTCGAGAAAGCGGCACTTTCTCTACCATGTTCTCATGAATTTAGTGGGTAGTTTTGACCCATGATCTTAGAATCTTGAGGAGCAATCTCAGTCATGCCCCCATGATTTGGGCACTCATTTTTCCCATGAAGCCATGATGTTAATTGTTGTAACAACCCACTACACTACCACATAATTGTCAGTCTATACTCCCAAATCAGTTGCGTTTGTTGCCTGCTTTGGATTTCCTATCATCCAAGAACAAACTCACATCAACTCACTACTCGCATTGGCCAATGCTACTAATTTTGCCACTGTTGTCAAATTTGACATTCTACCATGAACTACCACTACCTACTATATCTTTCTAGTAGTGTTGTCATCAGCGTATTTTGTCATTTACATCCGAGGTCAATAGAAGTTTTTGAATCTGATGAATTGACTATAATACCCTTATATATTCAATCAAAATGGTCAGAAATGACATATCAAATTCTGGATCTTCTTCTTTTCTCTCTCTCTCTTCAAGCAAGACTCCCCTTATCTCTCTTACTTACCATAATCGAACCCAAAAGCATTTGATTTGTCTTGTGCAAAGGTGTTAATTTCTCTTCTCGCACATCGTTACTCGCGTGCTTGGAATTTTCCAATGGTTGATGATAAATTATTGCTTATGGTTGGAAATGGTGAGGGGAAAAAAGAATATGATGTTTTAAAAATGGGTGGGAATGGTTATGGAATGGAATTAGACCATTTAAATATTTGCAAATTATGGAATTTTTTTAATTAAAAAGGATTCATCAATGGCTATTTTTTTAAAAAAATAGCAACGATCACTTGATCGCATTTTCATTATTTTTTTTTGGTTTCAATGGCTCTTTAGTTATTAAATAAAAAAAATAGCAATCCTGTAAATAATCAGATATCTTTTTTTAGAGGATATTAAGTGTTAATGAATATACAAAGTTCATAAATATAAATGATAATTTTTTAAACGATAGTGGGTAATCGTGATTTGGATCAAACTATAAGATGTTAAGAGTAATTTTTTCAAACAAAAAGCATATGAATTAAAAAAAATTGTTAAGCATCTCGTTCTACTTTTTCTAGCATTGTTATAGGACAAAACACTTATATTGAGTTATCTTTGAAAAAAACAAACTCATTGACACAAAGATTAAAAAATTTTGTAGCTAGAATAATGACATACAACCGCTTTCTTTCCCCTCAACATTTTCCAATAACATTATCTCTCATCTCTGAGCATCCAGAGACTAAAATGTAAAAAAATAAAGTTTGAGATTGAAATGTGAAACGCTAAAACAATAGAGACCAAATAATGAATAAACCAAAACTTTAGAGTAAAAAATGAAGTTTTTCATGCTAATATTTGAATTGGGTTTTTTTTTATCTTTATTAAATTTGGTCCTTTTAATTTCTTGTTTAACTATAAATAAAGTTTTATTTTATAAAATTAATTTGTAATTCATTACCAGAATATTTCTCGAAACTTTGTATATGCTACAGAGAGAAAGTATGTAATTTTGTGTTTAGTAATGTTGTGCATAATGTATTTTTAAAAGTATTTTTCAATTGAAAATGCATCAAAATAATTTTTTTATTTTTGATATCATTATATCAAAATCATTAAAAAATACTTAAAAATATCAATTTAATGTTTTTTAAAATAAAAAACATATTCAACCATGCAAATAAATACCCTTTATGTTATACTTTGTACATGTTTTAAACGGGGAAAGTCAACTTTCTAGTACTAGGAAAATCTCTTTAAGTTACTTTTCAAAGTGTTTTTCATTTGGAAATGTATTAAAATATTTTTTTATTTTTTAAAAATTATTTTTGACATCAGCACATCAAAATAATCTGAAAACACTAAAAAATATTAATTTGAAGTAAAGAAAAATATAAAAAATATATAATTTTTTAAAAAAATATTTTTAAAGCACAAAAACAAACATGGCTAAATATCCTTATAAATATCTTATATGATGCCATTCATGAGGCCACGAAAAGATATATAGCCTCTCTCTCAAATATTTTCTACTTTGATAAGAGTCAAGGGATTATCGAGGCCAATGAATATACTCGAGGTCTGCTATGTTCCCCCCTTCTCAAACTCATTCAAGTCTACTCCCATCGAGTTCTCTCTTCCTCTCAAATTTTCTGACATTTTCAACCTCAAATTCCCTCCGGTTCAAAGCATTTTCTTCTATAAACTCGGAGAATCAACCACTACATTTTTTAAGACAGTAATCCTTCCCAAAATCAAACATGTTGGAATATTACCAATTATGTGGCTGCCATTGTCAAAGAAGATGGCTGCAATGGTGGGTTATTGGTGGCAGCCAACAACCATTGTCTAATGTCAAAGTTTGGTAAGTTTGGCAGCCACCATTGTTGATAAAAGAGCAAGAGGAGCTGCCATGGATGCCTATAAATACAGGCATACATTAGAGAGCAAAATGAGAAAGCAAGAGAGGGAAAGTAGAGCCAAATATATGAGAAATATAGGAGAGAGTGGGCTGCCAAGGCAGCCAGCAGTAGCTGCCATTGCAGCACTAAGAAGAGAGAAATAGAGTGAGGTTGAGAGTTGTCAAAGAGGGGATGATTCCTCCTCCTCTATTGTTGTAAATCTTGTACTCTCCTTATATAATGCAATGGCTTCTCCCGTGGATGTAGGTGGTTTGTCGAACCACGTTAAATATTGTGTCAGTGTGCTTAGCCTTCAATGGGCAAATATCAGAACATCACCGGTTGGAATTCCCTACAATTGGTATCAGAGCATATGGTTTAAAGTGGTGTTTGATTTTTGCTCAAAAATGAAAGTTGTCAAAATTATGTTTTGACCATACCACCGTGTTGAGGAGGAAGAGACGAAGCCACTGGTGAAAACAGCGTCAAAATCGGACGTCATACATGGCCGCACTCTCCATCACTCTCCGGCAAGGCGTTTGCCCATGCGCGCAGACGCGCCCCACGCGTCTTCTTCACCCGGATGGGTTGACCCGACCTGAATACCAGATGACCCGACCCATGTGACTGACCCGAATATAGATGACGTCAGCATGACGTAGTTTGTGACATCATCATGCATAGTAGGCATGCCATGCCAGCGCCCAGTCAGCTGCCACGTCAGCACAATGGGACCCACCTACCACGTCATCAGCCGTCAGCCGAGCCGTTTTTGAGACGAGCCAAGCCGCGAGCCGAGGGAGAAGATTCTGTGCAGCAGAGTCTACATGCAACCGGATCTGAAATTGAATCTGAGCCGTTAATCAGGCCAGAATTGTTTTGATCAAATCTTAGTCGTCTGAAATGCGATTTGGATGATTTCAGACTTGTTTCCAGCTAATTTGTTCGTTCTGGATGCAATGGTATGGTCCGATCATTGTGATTGAGACTGAAAATGGTGGTGGTGAATTATTGAAAGAGATTGCCCGATGAAGAGGCATCTGAAGGTCATCTTGGTGGTCGATGGAGATGAAAAGGGAGAATGTGCACATGTTTGCCCAATTACATATGCTGAACTGCTAAGTGGGGAGAAATTTTAATTGCCTTGAAGGAAGGCAAAATTGGGATACTCTGAACACCCGATCATGTGAACGATTTGAGGTGGAGAGTGGAAATTGATGAAGACCAATCTTTACGAATCTAAGAACTGGTAGTCTCGCCAGATGTTGAGAAATCAGGTATAAAACCGGGATACCCCAGATCACTTGTAAAGGAAAGCCGCAACAAAGCTAGCAAATGGTTGTATATACGAAAAGGCAGTACGGTGGATAGATACGTTCTAAGAAGTTCTGTCTAGGAGATTGGGTTTTAAGCAGGACCAGTGTGACCCCTCCAAATCTTTCCTGAGAACTTGCTTAGTTGAAGGATTATCCACACAGTACTATTTTTGTATATGTAACAGTTTGTAATGAAACTGTTGAAGACTAGCAAGATGGCGGCTCAAAGGAACAGTTGAGTTCCGTATGTTCAAGGATCTGATGGAGTGGTGATTTCTTCAAAGAAGTTAGATTCGGTGATTGTAATTTCTCGAAGGGAGAATTGATGAAGACCCTGATAATGGAAGAGAAATACACAAGGGGATAAATATTGGCACCCTATTTTGACTTGGATAAATGTTATGACAGGATGAGCTGTTGTCAAACATAAAAGCAAAGAATAGGGAGAAATCTGGAGAACTGAAATTGCACGAGAGCACACGGAGATTGTGCAAGAGTACCCGAAGGATCCAACAAGGTACTGTAACGAGACAACAGATGCAAGGAGAAGAAGAGTTCCCAGATGAAGCTCAAAGCAAAGACTATGTGAAAAAGTTGTACAACAGGAAGTCTCTTATGCTCTTGATAAAGGCAACAAGAGAGGACCTTTCCAATGCATGCAAAGATGGAAAGATGAGTTGTTATAGAAGCACCTAATTAAGGGGGTGCGACCGCCGATGAAAGGCGAAGACACCAAAGAGAGTTGGTGTGGGTGGAGCTATCAAGCAGAAAGGCACAGAAGCTCCAAACATAGAAAATGAGATGGAAGATTGCGAAGAGTGCACCGCAACTCTCTCTTTCTATGTGATCAGTGGCAATGATCTCTCCTAAGTCCACATGGTGGTAGAGAATCTTAGAGTCACTGGAGACATCCCCGATGAAGGAGGATGTGACCACTTCATGACGGACGGAGACACCTCAGGCAGAAGGTGTGTGGGCCACAAATATGAGCCCAAATACAGACCGCCACATGACGATGAGCGGAGACACCTCAAATAGAAGGTGTGCGGGCCATAAAACGAGCTCAAATACAGACCACCACATGACGATGAGTGGAGACACCTCAGATAGAAGGTGTGTGGGCCATGAAACTAGCCCAAGTAGAAACCGCCGCATGACGACAGGTGGAGACACCTCAGACAGAAGGTGTGTGGACCATGATATGAGTCCACGTTTAGACTGTCTCATGATGACAGGCGGAAACACCTCGGATGGAAGGTGTGAGGACCATGATATGAGCCCAAGTTCAGACCGTCTCATGACGACAAGCAGAGACACCTCAGACAGAAGGTGTGAGGACTGTGATATGAGTCCAAGTTCAGATCGTCTCATAACGACAGGCGTAGACACCTCGGATGGAAGGTGTGAGGACCATGATATGAGTCCATGTTCAGACCGTCTCATGACGATAGGCGAAGACACCTCAAAAGAAAGTGTGAGGACCATGATATGAGTCCAAGTTCAGATCGTCTCATGACGACAGGCGGAGACACCTTGGATGGAAGGTGTGAGGACCGTTATATGAGTCCAAGTTTAGACCATCTCATGATGACAGACGGAGACACCTCAGGAGAAGGTGTGAGGGCTATGATAGGAGCCCAATTTTAAAACACCCCAGAGCCAATGTGATGGCTGGATATAAGTGGACAAGTGTATAACCAATGAAGAGGTTATGATGAGTATGAAGACAAATGCAGAATTGACTTTCATGAATATTGCCCCCATGCTAAAGATCAATTAGATAGAAGACATTTGCCTTGGATAATAAGTGGATGACTTGTGGAGCATTAGGACGCAGTTGCTATGAAGAAGCATAGGGCATGCGCAGGTTTCGGGAACAAATTGACTCTTGTCAAGGTGGTAAGCTCAGTGAAGGCATTGTAATACTCAGAGTATGAAGACAGAGATAGATCAACCTTTAATGGGCTGCCCCCATGGTTAAAGGTGAGAGCTACCTGGACTCTTGAGACTAAGAGCGGGAGACTCACGGAGAAGTAAGGCGTGGTTCCTAGGGACGAACAGAGGGCAGACGCAACTCCGGGATGAGTAGACTCTTGGAAGAGTGGTGAGCTCGTGATCACATTAAAATACTCAATGACTGTCGCACTTGGAAATATCCGTTTGATGGGGTGTTGTAAGCCTTGGTGTAAGGCTTGATAAATCATTCCAGGCCAAGCATGGTTGATATGCTTGAAGGGGGATGTTGTTCCAGAGACAAGCGTTAACACTCTTCAGATGAGATGTGACAAACCATCTGGTTGAAGTGATCCTTTAAAGTGAGCAAAAGGGTGCTTGAGTGACTCTGGTGATTGAGAGGTTTGGCAAGTACCTGGAAACTTGGCCAAAGACGCTCTCGAAATGGTAAACTTGAAAGAGCTGCAGGATGCAAGCGTGTGCTGAAGAAGCAAGAGGACAATTGCCCACATAAATGGCAAAGGGGGTGATTGTTGGAATATTGCCAATTATGTGGCTGCCATTGTGAAAGAAGATGGCTGTAATGGTGGGTTGTTGGTGGCAGCCAACAACCATTGTCTAATGTCAAAGTTTAGTAAGTTTGGCAGCCACCATTGTTGATAAAAGAGCAAGAGGAGCTGTCATGGATGCCTATAAATAGAAGCATACATTAGAGAGCAAAATGAGAAAGCAAGAGAGGGAAAGTAGAGCCAAAGATGTGAGAAATGTAGGAGAGAGTGGGCAGCCAAGGCAGCCAGCAGTAGCTGCCATTGCAGCACTGAGAAGAGAGAAATAGAGTGAGGTTGAGAGTTGCCAAAGAGGGGATGATTCCTCCTCCTTTATTGTTGTAAATCTTGTACTCTCTCTATATAATGCAATGGCTTCTCCCGTGGATGTAGGTGGTTTGCCGAACCACGTTAAATATTGTGTCAGTGTGCTTAGCCTTCAATGGGCAAATATCAGAACATCACCGGTCGGAATTCCCTACAAAACACTCACTTTCTATCACTCTCTTCCATTTCCTTCCTCTTGCTGGCTACCTTAGTTGGCCGCAAAATTCAGAAAAACCCATCATCATATACAATACTGCAAATGATGGTGTTTTGCTTACAGTGGCCGAGTCCAATGAAGACTTTGACCATCTCTACAGAGAGGTGCGCTATGCTTCTGAGTCACATCCGTATGTGGCACCTTTGTCCGTATCTGATACTAAAGCATCCATACTTTCTTTCCAAATCACTTAATTTGTTTCCAAACAAAGGTTTTACCATCAGTTACACCCTTAACCATGCTGTTCTTGATGGTAGAAGCATATCTTTGTTTATGAATTCATGGGCTTACATATGCAGAAATCTAGATGAAAATGTGAAAATAAGCCCTAGTTCGTTACCAGGAGAACTAAATCCATCTTTTGACCGAACAGTCATTCCGGGTTCAGAAGGGCTTGAAATGCGATATTTAAACTACTGGCTAGGACTGAAACTGCCAGGTTCAGATGCCAACCCCAGAAGTTTGGAGCCAATACCATTTCCAGTTCCAGCTGATGTAGTACGAGCGACGTTCGGATTTTCTCGTGAAGACATAAAGAAGCTAGGTGAGAGGGTACTCTCTAAATTAGAAAATGGAAATCAAACAAAACCTTTCTCAACTTTTGTGCTTGCATATGCATATACATTGGTTTGCATGGTTAAAGCGAAAGGCCTGAAAAATAATAATAAGGTTAAATTTGGGTTGACAACAGATTGTAGACCCCGTTTAAACCCTCCATTATCTAGGAATTATATCGGTAACTGTGTTACTTCTTGTGATGTACTTGTTGAAGCGGAACATCTCCTGAAAGAAACTGGGGTTGTTTACGCCGCGAAGAGGCTTAATGAGATGATCGAAGGGCTAGAAAATGGAGTTCTAGAGATAGCCAAGGGGAAGGTTCCATTTATGGATGTGGAACCAGGAGTAGGAATTATTCTAGTTGCAGGGACAAACCGATTTGGGAAGTATGGTGCAGATTTTGGGTGGGGCAAGCCTACGAATGTAGAGATTACAACCATAGACGTTGGTGAATCTCTTTCTATGATGGAAAGCAGAGATGAAAGTGCTGGAGTTGAAATCGGCTTAGTTTTGAAGAAACATGAAATGGAGATCTTTGATTCTCTGTTTGTTCATGGCCTTAAGGTGCTAAGAAGTAGCTTGTAATTTCATCGATTAGTTACACTAGACTAAATATATTTGAGGAGGTGATCATCAATAAATGTGTTGGCTCGGGTCTGATATCACCTGCGTGCAAGGGCCAAGACCTGTATTAGTGGTGTGTTTTTCTGTACTTTTGTTGCTAAGTATTCTCTTGTACTAAATCTTATTATAAACAATCAGTCTCTTGTATTCAATCATATTATTAATAAATCACGTTAGTTACCAAAAAACTATATTTATCTATTTTTTTAATTTTAATTTTAATTTTAATTTTATTTCCATGAATGAAAATTTTCTGATATTACCTGCGTGCAATGTCCAAGACCTGTATTTGTGGTATATTTTTCTGTGTTCATGTTGCTATATATAGTATATGGAAAGCTATCCTTATACGTATTGGATAGCATTCTCTTGTACTGAAACTTAGTATAATTAATAAATCATGTTGGGTGCCAAAAAAAACTATATTTATTATTAATAATCATTGCACTACAAGGAGCCTGTAGAAAGGGGAAAAAAACTGTCTATGCAATCTCCAGCTACTATAAAGAGTATATAATATATGTTGGATTATAAACTTTATTAATTTTTGGATCAACAACTTAAAGTGATATCTAAAGTAACATACCACACCTGCAATTCTTTAAACCATGCTATTTTTATAAATATATTTTTGATTGTTTTTTAAAAAAAAACTTCTTCTGATGTTTTAAAGAGAAAAAAAAATCAACATTCAACTGCCTCAATAGACAAATATTAACTTTGGGTGGAACACTTGTTTTGTCAAAAATAGAAGCTTTTTAATCTTTAAACATGTATATATTTAAAATATGTTGTGCTTAATTTTTATCAAATAAATAGAGATGATGAGATTCGAACCCATGACCATTTGGTCATTAAGACTCTGCTATCATGTCAAAGAACTATCTCAACTCAATAATTTAAGTTATTAGGTAAGATTTTAAGATATGATTTATATTATTCTCTAACAGTTTGGGTATATGGATATATGTTTTTTAAAGTATTTTTTGTTTAAAAATATATTAAGATAATATTTTTTTTATTTTTAATATCAACACATTAAAATAATTAAATAAAAAATAAAATAAAATTTTAAAATAAAATTTTTTTTTCCTTAAAATACAGTTTCAGCAATATTTTTCCAGACATTCAATGTCTTACGATCACGAGCAACGACGTTTCCATTGCCAATAATTCAATTGTCACTATCGCGAGTACATGTAATATTGTCCAGTTTGGTGACTATCAAAGCCACTCGAGAGAGAGTTAAAAAATAATGAAAATGTGAGGACGTAAATCTCATGGGAGCCATATATTTTAACGTATAGTGTGACGTGTTTCGTTGTGGATCGGTTATATTAAAATTCTTATGAATGTAAAAGAAAAAATATACAAGTATTGTTTATATATATATATATATATATATATATATATATATATATATATATATATATATATATCTGTGTGTGTGTTTTCTAAAAAAAAATAATAAATTTAAAATTTTATGCGCCATATATATTTAAAAAAAAACATGTTAATAATAAATAATGACTAGGTCGTGAAGCTAAAAAATTAATGTATATTAAAATATCTCATCTAAGTGTTGTGGGGAGCTTTTTATTATTTTTATTTAATTATATAACAATAATATTTGTCTTAAAAGAGTAATAATTTAATTTTTATTGAAACAAACTAAATTTTTAGTATAATTCATCATTTTTTTTATTAATATTTCTAATTCTAGAAAAAAAATTTCTTTGTTATGTGTATTTCATTTAATAAAAAAATATAAAGTAATCATAACAAATACCCATAAAAATTTGAACGATTCCAAATAAAAATAAAAAATATCTCTCAAATTAAAAAAATTTTGTCTAATTAATCATGCTCTGATATCAATTATAACATACTTAAATTCAATTATATCAATTATAACATACTTAAATTCAAAACTAGATTTAAATCGATTATTCACAATTTATTTATAAACCATAGGAAATTATTTTTTCTTTTGTTCACAACTTTAGTGAGTTACATTATTATAAGTACATCTCATAAGTTTCTATTAAAATCCAACAAAGTTTCTCCTATATTTTAGACATACTAAGTTATCGAAAATCATACTCTCAATCATAATCATCAACTCTTACATTTCATTATTGATCCAACCATCATGTACCACATCAATTCAAGATCAACTGTACTCTTCAAATTGCTTCATACACAAACATATATTTAATCAACCATATGACATAAACATTTAAAATGATATAAAATATAAACAACTACTAACCTATAATTCAATTAATAATATGCAAACTCAAAAGTACATTTACATACATCTAATTGGCATCTTATGTTAAATCCATAATAATATACATTTAAATATAATTTTAATTAACCATCTTAATTATTACAATACCCATAATAAAGTTATTTAATTTACATGTCTCACACATTATTCTACTTTCATACTCATTCAAAAAATCTACAAATCTAAAGTATTACATTAGTTTATAATATCAACGAGAAAGATCATGACCCTACGCCCTATTAGTCTTATCTAACTTGTGACGAACTTACAATTTAAAATATAAAAATTTAATTACTATTTTAACCATGAAGCTTATTATTCATATATCATTTTTAATACTACATTTAACACAAACATTACAATTCAATTTCTTAAACCATCATTCATAAATTTAACTCACTAACACTAATTTTAACATTTCAATAGCAATCTTGTACGATTGACATAACTTCAGCAACTCTTTTAATCATCATCATAAACACTAATAAATCTAACAATCCATCAAATTGTTAATAATTCGGCAATTTCCTTATAGATGCCAATAAATCTAACAAACCTTTTGTTTGTCAATAATCTAGCAATCCCCTTATAGATGCTAATAAATCTAATCATTCTTTTGATTGTCAATATTTTAGCAATCCCCTTACGGATGCCAATGAATCTGACAATCCTTTCAATTGTTAATGACCTAGCAATCTCCTTACAAATGCCAATAAATCTGACAATCCTTCTGATTGTCAACATTCCATAATATTATTTCTCCCTTTGATTTTTTTATTTTTAACAATTAATATACATCTAATAAATAAAATATTTGAAATAAAACTATGTAATAAATTCTATAATTCAAGTGAGGTGAAGAACAATCTATATATGCCTTTTACAAGACTATACTCCTCCCGCTGCAAAAGATGGTGCTCCTAGTATCTCTTCTTATACCAAAAAAAACAAATGTTATTAGTATCGCATCAATCTCATTAAATTTATATTTTTCAATTCTCAATAATATATACCCATTTAATTACATTACCAATGTTCTAATTAATCATTTACTCTTTGAATAAAACATTTGTATTTTCAATTTGTTTACCATAACATTCTACTTGTAATTTATCTTACCTAACATGCATACTTTCAAATTCATTTTTTATTTATCAAGTTAACTTTTTCATTAACCTACTTTTTATCCTCATAAATTATATGTATTCCACACTTAGCAAACTTTGCCTTCAAAATTTTAATTTATGATAATTTCCTTATGTGGTCAGCCTTATAAAACTCATTTCATTTTTATTTGAAATTAAAACTTTCAATTCTCACACTCAACATTACAACTATTTCGCACTTAAAAATCCAATTCATAATCATAATCACATATATCTCCATAATCCTCCTCACTAACAAATTTCAATTACATAAATATATATTTACAACTAAATAAAGTTACTAAATACATTCCAATTCACTAGAAAATACATCAACACACATCAATTACACACAATTCATAAACATTCATTTGATTTCTACGTTCTCCATTTTTATTCAATTTTGACCAACCACTAACCCCTTCCAAAACATAAATTTTTGTTCTTCCATTTTCCATTATTTTGCATCATTCATAATATATACTATCCTAATTGCATCAAACCACAATAATTCCACATTTTCCCTAAATTTCTCCTAATAATCCTAATTCAAAAATCTAACAATTATGCGTAAATTACATTTCTTTCCATTTAAACTTGTTCAAATACACTTAGAACTTCTTACCCGGCACTAAAACGAACTTCAAATGCTAACCAATCAAAGTTTTTCCACTCCCTTGATTTTTTTCTTCCTTGTTATGAAATGCTGCCTTGTTTCTCTCTCTCTCTTTTTTATCACTTAATTTCCTCTTAATTCCTTGCTTGATGGGTTGGTTAATTCCTCACACTTCCTAACTCATGAATTTAGCCTAATTTTTGTCTTTACTCTTTAATTGTTTTGATAGTTTTGCTCTTCCCTTTCTTTTTTCTCTCTCTTTTTCTCCAGCTTATTCGGAAGCTTTAAAGAGGAGGAAGCTGTTTTTTTTTTAATTTGTTTGTTCAATGACCATTTTGCCCTTAATGAGTCATTTATAACTATATCCAGTTGTTACCTTTTTTTTGTAGCACTCTCAAACACTGATCATCTGGAAATTTTACTCAATTGTAAAATAATATCTTTTAAGGCTAATCATAAACTTTTAGCTCGATCCGGTGATTGAATTAAAAGTTATGCTTAATAGTATAAAACTATCCGATTGGTGATTTTGCACTAAAAATTCGAATTTCTTATTTCATCCTTCTATATATTGTATTCTATTTTTTCCCATTAATTCTTATGACCATTTTCTTATCCCTAAACATTTTATTCTACTTTTTTACTCTTAAGCTCAATTACAACTTATTTCTGGTTCTTCACACTGTTATCAATTTTAACCAAGATTTTCACCAATATATTGTTGTTGTTGTTGTGTAATTCATTTATTTATTTCTATGTTTTTTCTGGTTGTTCTTCATAATTCTTTTTTTTTTTGTAATTCAAACATAAACATTTTATTCTAATTTTCCACATCTATCATCATCTCAATGAGTTAAATATTCATTTTACTCGGTTAGTATAAGTTTTCCCTCATTTATAATATATTCTTTCCCAAGGGTTTGCATTCAGCCTATTTTTTCCATAAAAAAAAAATCTCCAACTTCAGTTCTATTAATGTCACTCTTCATTTGAATAAAGCAATATAAATCTGGTCTTGAAATACAAGATAATCTTAATTGTTAAGTTAACACACAGGACAATCATTATTCTCTTTTTTTATTGCTATTTTTTTCAAACCAGTGGTGATCCATCCATAGTTTACTGCTTTTTTGCTTCTCCTCTTCTTTTTTCTTAATGAGGTTGTGACTTTTAAATGGAATCCAAATAATAGAAAATAAGCAAAAGCACTATAGTAATTCCAAATAAAAAGTTATATTCCAAAAATATTCTTCTTTCTTTTCTTTTTAAAATCCTACAAATTAATTATATCTCATCACCATGTCTTTTTATCTCTTCCTTCCCTTCTTTAACCATTGTTTTCTTCAACAAAAACCTCAGGTTTTTTGGCTCTAGAAATTGCTTGAAGTGAGAAAGAGTATTGGCTATGTCGCACCCGACATTGCAATGACTTTTAAAAATTCATTTCTTGAAAAGAATAAATTTTTGTCATCTCGTTCTTAGATAAGAAAGGTCTTATTTAAGGAATTGTCATCTAACATTATGGTCACTAGGAACCCTAACTAGTCAATAGAGATTATATGGTACGGGACTGGTTACGTAAAATGAAAGATATTATCACCCCTTAAGAGTCTTACATGAGGTAGGCTATATTGTTGATTTTGTCTAAAATTTCTAAGAGTTTTTTGGATTATGCTAACGACGGTCTGCTTGTAATATTCCTAACTCTGGCGCCAATAACTATTCGGATACGAAGACTTCCAACTCTGGCGTTGGTAAATATTGCGTAACAAAAAAAATGGTATTACTGACTCTAGCGCCGGTGAATAAACCAATAAAATTTGAATTATAACAAAGCATACATATTTTTTTTGTTATTTTTTATATAAAAAAGTGCAAGTATGTATCGCATACTAGATTTGCATTTTACAGTAAAAAACTATAGATCAATTATACAGTGAAATCATAAAAAAAAAATACAAGAGACCTGCAAATAAATTCAAAAAGATTCATGATTTTTTTTTGAAATTTTCTGATATCAAAAGGAGATTTTTTTTATCATATATCAAAATAAAAAGAAATAAAATAAAAAGCATTGTTTTTCCCTTAATTCAAAACAAATTAGATCAGCTGGGCTGAAACCCAGGCCAGCCCGGCCTTAGCTTCTTTTTTTTTTTTTTTTTTTTTGAGTTGGATGCAGCTGCCCCTGCGGACTAGGCTGGGAAAAACAGCAGGCGTGCCTGAAATGTTAACGGACGCTTTCTACAGGAACGGGCTAATTAAAATTCTAAGTAACAGTATAATATCAGGTGAATTAAATTGTAAAGCCGGGGAAGAACTTACCTGGTAGCTGCTGGAGACGAAGACGAAGTGAGAGTGATCGTCTCTGACTGATCGGGTGGTGCTACTATGATCAATGTAACAGTCTTCTCCTCTGTTCTTGCTCTTCTGCCTCTTCTTGCTTTTCTTTTTTTGTTGTTTAAGTTTTCTCTCTGCTCCCTGTCCTCTCTCTCTCTACTGGTTTCGGGCACGTATCTGTCTCTCCTTTTCTTTCCGTTCTGGTCTATTTTTTTCGTTGTCTCTGGGTGGTTTTTTTTTTGTCCTTCTGTTTTCTGGTTCCCCCCTGTGTTTGCTTCGTTTCCCCTGCTGTCTCTCTGTATTATGCCTTCGTCCCTTTCTCTAGCTTTTTCTTCGTCTGGTATGTTTGGTGTATTGAGCCTGTGCTCTGGTGAGAGGGGAAATTGGAATCCCCTAAGCTGGAGTTCTGAAGGAAAGCCAGCAATCTCTCTGGCTCTTGTTTTCGCGTTTTTTTCTTTTTCTATCCTCCCTTGGTTTTTCACCAGTTTTTCCTCCGGTCTCCCCCCTTTGTCCATGCGTTCATGCCTTTGTCACGGCAGGCATCGTGGGGCAGCTTGCAGGCGTCTGTTGATTTGCTGCCATTTCTCCTTCCAGTTGAACCGGTGTGAATGAAGAAGGTGGTGAATATAAAAAATTTAAAAAAAAAACAAAATAAATGAATAAACAAATAATTTGAGAATTGGGTTTACACAGCTAGATTGTCAAAAGCTTCCAATAGGTTAATAGTTTCTTCTAGATCTATTTATAGTATTCTAGTAAATGACTTTGAATTGGCTGGCTTGTTATGAATGGGTTCATGAAAGAAGCGTCAAAAAAGACAGATAAAAGATTCGGAGAGCATATATGTATGGAGCTTTGGTGAGTGTGGGTTAAAAATCGAAAAGGTTAGATAAACTCTTATAAATATTAGGAATTTATTGCTATGATGGGATTTATAGGTTCAAAGTCTTTTTATTGTTTTATGTCAATATTTACACTGTACATCTCATTTGGCGATTAAATGATGTATGCCCAACCATGGAGAAAATAGTAATTATAAATTATTTATTTATTACAAATAGCGTTCATTTTATTTGTTAAAATATATTTATTATTATTAAAGGTTTTTTTTATCTTTAATATTTATTTATATCTGATTAATGAATCTATAGTAAATATAAAGTTCCTGAAACAAAAATATTTTGCATAAAAAATTATAAATTTGTTATAATTATGAGATTATTATTATATCAAAGTATTGTTCCTAAATGTTTATGATTAATATTATATTAAGACTGAATATTAATTAGAGTTGTTGAGATCGGTGTCTATTATGTTCTTTCCTTTATGAAAAAAAAAACATTTGCTCTCATAAACTGTAGTATAAGGAATACCTAAAACTAATATATAGATATTTGTCAAATAAGATATACATTGAATTGACCTACAAGAGAATTATATATAAAGAGATCATTTATGTCTATGGAAAAGCTCACGTGATAGTTGTATAAGGGATCCTTAGATTTAAGATCACTAAGTTGTCTTATATAGGAAGTGTTATATTTAATCCTAATTATATATTATCCTAATCAAGGGTAACAAACAGGCAACTATTGGGTATAATATAAATTATATGAAGGTATTTGAGTAATCAAGAGAGAATTCATCATTCTAAATAAATTAAAGAAATATTTCATCTATTCTCAAATAGTATTGATTGTGAAGTCCTTGGTCAAGGTGAAATGAAATTTAAAAAGAGTTTCAAATCTTATTCAAATAATCAATAACTATAGTGTTGAGAACTAAAATGATTTAACAAAGCAGACATACTCCAAGTTATAATGTCTAAATCGACACATTCTTGATGAAAGGATAATAATTACACTGAGAAACTAGTCACTGAATGGTTAAGTCAAAATCACTTATGACTTTCCTAATATTTGAGGATCATAATAGATTGTTATACATTGTAATTAATCTTTAAATATAAATCAATCAATTGTTGAATTGATAATAAATTAAATTGTTTAGTTTATTTAATCTTTTTTTTTTAGGATTATGATTTATATTTGGATTAACTTATTAGGGAACATAATGGGTCACACACATAAGAACTATTAGTTAGAAATTAAAATGGGATGATTAATCAAGTGTGACTTTATTGTAAATAAGTTTTATAAATTGATGTAATTAATACAAAGGATTACAATTTTAGACTTAGAAACAATCAAGTATGGACTTGATTGAATAAATTTCTAAAATTTGCCCAAAATAATATGTGATATTATTTAAGGGGCAAGTTGATATTTTGTTATTTATAAGGTTTTTCTATAAATAGAATATTATGCATTTTATTTTCAAAGTGAGTAGAGTATAGTACAAAAATACCTAAGACACAAAAAAAAAGAGGTAGCACTCGAATGCATAACAATCACTCTCTCCTAAAAAATGTTTAGGAAATTTCTCAATGGTGGTTCGTGTGAATTACCGTTAGAGAATGAATGTTTTGACAGCTTGTGATTTGCAACAACCTAACCTTGAAGAAAATACTCAAAGTAAAAAAGAATACAACTCAGCCTTGAAGAAAATATTCAAAGTAAAAAAAAATATTTAATCTTCAAGTAATTTTTGTATAAACTCTAAACAACTTTAGATTTGTCTAATGAAATTTTGAGACTCCTAATAAAATTTAAATTTATTATTTTTGTTGTATATATTTCAGGAAACTAACAAATATAGCTACGTGGAAGTGGCTCTGTAAACATAGAAAAAGGTAGATATTTATTTCTTTCAGATGTAGAAATGTGAAAGTTGCAAATGTCATGTTTGATTGATTGACCTTGTGCATAGTTGAATTCTTCCTTTTAATATTTATATATTTCTTGCAACAAATAGAGCCATGTGGAAGGTGCTCTGTAAACATAGAAGAAGGCAGGTATGTTCAGGCAGGTTTATTTCTTTCAAATATAGAAATGTATAAGTTGTAAATGTCATATTTGATTGATTGGCCTTATGCATAGCTGAATACTTCCTTTTAATATTATATTTTAAATAAATATAAGGTTCTTGTAATAAAAAAAAGATTTATGCAATAAAAGTGTTTTTTAAATTAATTAAGGGTAGAATAATCAAAATTGTTAATTCAATTTATTTTCACATATATTTCAAACAGTTTAATTAAATTTAATTTTATGATATAGTATATTATTTCAAAAATAAAAATTATAATAGATTATCAATTGATTTCAAATCTACTTCGAATTTGAATTTAATTCAGTATGTGATTTGGTTCCAAAAAATATATAAGGAACAACTTGCATGTAATAAGAAGCACACCAAGATATTCTATAAGTTTTAAAATCCATTTACAACTTAATTTTTTTATATTCTTTTGATACTTAATTAAATATTTTTTTATCTCAAAATTAATTGATTTTATTTATAAAAAATACATGGATTTGGATCTCATTAAATTAGGAGTTACATGATAAATCATGTTTATCAAAACCAAACCATTGAATTCCTTTATAGTGAAAATATCTATGAATTTCAGAAAAATCCAAACGACCCATTAACTTGTAGATTTTAAATCTATGATCTTTGAAATTTAAATTATAATTTATATTTTCGCCAAAATGGTGCATTTATTACCCCTTTCTTCCATTGTAGTTGTCTTATGTCTTTATCTCCCCATTAAAAATAGTTTTCATTTTTAGGTAAGCTTTCCTAAAAAAAAAAAACATCTTTTACATGAGAATATTGATCAAGTTTTCTTTATATCAAGTATATTGTTTAATCTTATACTGATTTTAGAAGATTATGGATTGAAATCAAAGCCATTAATTTCGGGAGAAAGAAAGGCATTATTAGAAGTTTAAATGTGAATATATATGGTTCTTTTTTATATATAATTAACATGGATATCCGAGCTAGTTAGCGCGTGTCTTCACTAATTCTACGAGCCCTGAAGTTAACAACCATGTAAATCTCTAGTAGTAATCATATTAGCAACCACATGGTTCGAATATAAAATTACAAAGAAAATAAATCTCTTAATCCTAATCTCTTATTACTCAACCACCTAGATGGTTGAATATATATATATGGCTCTTTGTTTTTTTTTGTTTTTTTTATTTACGTGGGGTGTCCGGGCCAGCTTGCGCGCACCACGACTATTCCCCACGGCCCACTGGACATCCTGCAAGCCCAGGGGCAGGTTAGGCACCGCAGGGGTGACAGACCTGCACATAGAGGGTCGAACCCGGGACATGGACGAAACAAGTCACACGATTGACCACAGCAGCTAGGCCCTCAAGTGCGGCTCTTTGTTTTTTATCTTTACGGATGGTGGGGTTGGTTAGTCTCTGAGGATTGCAACCAGATCAAGGTTTTTTCTTTTTCTTAGCTAATCAATTCGTTTCATTGAATTATACAACATCGCTAAAACTTTTGGATACTTTATTTTAGATTTACTATGCAGTCACTCCTATTTCGTTGTTCATGCCACTATTTATAGTCACTTAATTTTTTCTTCCTTGGTCTCTAAATTTATTTTTTTACACTTCGAATTATTGAATTTTATTTCTTTACAATTTTATCCTTTTAAATTATGTTAACAAGATTTTATGTGTTGGAACTTGTTTTAATTTGCATATTCTTGCTTGTTTAATGTGATGTAGAATATTTCAATGTTTAATTAAAGCTTGATTTTACATAATATAATCTTAGATTATTGTTTAAAAAAAACAGGTTTCAAAATCAAATTAAAAGGAGCTATTTTTATAAAAAAAAGGCAAGAAAAAGTTCATTTTTTTACTCAAGTTTCAAGAAAAAGTTCAAAATGAGAAAGTGTTTCGATGGAGAGAAAAAAAATTGATTTTGTATTAATGAGTTCATTTAAAAAAAAAGTTTAAAAAAATGATTTTGTTTTGTCCTTTAAAAAGTAAGAAAAACCAACTGTGATTTTTATTTGAGTTCAATTTTATTTGGGTTTATGAATTGGTTATAAGGTGTCATAGAGTTTAAAAAACCTTTGTTGAGATTTGATTTTATTTTTAGGTTTTTTTAGAAAAAAAATAATTTGAGATATTGGTATTTTATATTCAAAAACTCAGACCTCTAGTCACCAAAAAAAAAATCAAACAAATGCTTCAACCACAACTTGTTATTTGTGAAGATGGATGTCATGTCATCTTTTAAAATTATGAAAAAGAAAAAATCTAGGCACACCTGAGTTTTTTATTTTTGCTAGGACAATCAATGCCTGATTTTTTTTATTTTAAATTAATTTTTTTAATGAAAATTAATATTTTGAATTGTTTAAAAAATTAATGATACTTCAAAGAAATATTATTGTAATTTATCTTTAAAAACAATCTTGTTATTTTTTAAAAAATAATTTGTATTTGTATGATGTTTATAAAAACAAAAATTATTTATAAAATTAATCTCTAAGATAAATTAAAAATATATATATAAAAAAATAAAAGGAAATATTTTCATGTGTAAATATCTTATATTTTTTACAAGAAAGATTATCTACCCATTTTAGTTTTTAGTTAGTATGACAATAATTTTTTTTCATCATAATTTTTTATTATTTTTTAATTTATTAGTTAGTATGACAATAATTTAGTTGGTATTTCAGCGATAACAATGGATCGAAACACGCTATAGATTAATGTCCTAATAATATCACTTCACGCTTTTTTCTTACAAAGCTATTAAAAATTACTTTTTATTAGTAGCCAACACATTATCTTATTAATCTAAATACAAAATTCATAGGAAAAGAACTCAAAATCATAGGCTCACCCTAAAGGAAGAGCACAAATCTAATGTCATGGCCTCCTTCTAAAGAAAGAGTTCAAATTTTATATGCTCATCCTAGAAGAATAACCCAACATTATAGGCTCCTTGTAGAAGAAAGCACAACGATATAGACTTCTTTTAGGGGACACCAAACTACCAGGAGTCACCTCAATTTATCAAGTATTAGCTACTAGCCAACTAGACTTTCCGCATCATGTAACAAGATATCTTGACTAGAAATAATAAATGAAATTATTATAACTAAATAATTAATTTATTATCTACCCGCATAAATCTTATTGCTAAGCAGCTTCAATTTTGAAACATCTTTATAAAACATTATGTGACATGAGATATGCTAGCTTAAGTTAAATAAATTTGGTACAATATTGATGAGGGTAGGGAATGATGATCTGTGGACTTGTTATTAAGAAAAGGGTTATAAAAGAACTTATAATAATCCTCTTGGTGAGTGCAATCCATGACAAAGGCAGACGAGGTGTAAAGAGGAGCTTACCAACAATAAAATATTGATTAAATATAATAGCAATAATAATAATAAATTGTATCTAGGAGGTATGAGGAAATTAAATGCGAAAGGCTTCCTGATCATGAAGGAAAATAAAATTAATAAAAGGCTACTTGAAATGGTGGCATCTATCGATCCCTTCATGTGCACATATATACATGATTATGAGCTGATTATCTGGGTGGACTCATGACTTTAAGGGTAACCAACACCGACAATGACATGTACACTAACCTCTTGTTGTGGAAATAATTGTATATAATTAATCTCAAACATGAAGCAAAGCTGATTTCTGATAGAAAAAGATGGAGGGAGGGTGGTACTGTCACTACTTGATTGATTTGAGGAAAGATCAAGAGGGAAAACTCAAGGAAAGATGTATGATGTCTTCCATTACTATTTCTATATATTTCAATCATAGATTTATTTTATTTTTCTATATCATGAACCATAAAAGTTTGAAGGGTTTTTTTTCATTTATGAAAGTTAAAAGCAATTTAGACCAGCAATTTTGATATCAAGATCCTTCATATATATATAAAAAGATATCCCAATTAATTAAAATGATATCCCTGAATCAATTTCTCCCTGATTTTTCTCCTTCGTGTGCTCCATTGTTTTGGTTAAATTCCTTCAACGTATGATCCTTTTGGTTCCTCGATATCCATGTGCTCAATTTTATTGATTGATTGATCTTCGTTTGATTTTTTTTGATCTCTTGGTTTGATCTGTTTCCAGAACAAAGATTGCCTTAGTAAATATTTACGTATCAATACACAGCATAGACAGGAAGGAAAATTCTTGGATCACCTCCTCCCGATCAAGTGTTTTAGGCTCTAGGTTATTTCCTTCCTCTCTCCAACGCGTTATCAATTTTACAATATAATGTCAACCTATATATGTACACAACTGTCCTTGGAATCTTCTATTATGCCCTCTTAGACTTTGGTTTGCCCTATATATATGTGTGTTAACCTCTCGTAAATCAACCACCTTTTTCACTCTTCCCTCTCAAAGACATTTTCCTCCTCCAAATCACCACCCATTTACTTCTTCAAGCTTAGTTCCTCTCAAGAGATTCACCCCGTTTGATAGTGCTCAAAAACTAGCTTTAAATTAGTATTTTGAGTTCTTGATTCTTGAATCTCTGCCTTTCTGATCTTGTTTTGACTTTCTTGATGGGAAACTACGTTTCTTGCACACTGTCAAACCCACAAGTGCTCAAAAACTCGTCAAAATCAACAAGAGTGATCCTCCCAACAGGAGAAATCAAGAAAATCCAGCAACGCACAAAAGCAGCGGAGCTAATGTTGGAAGCACCGAACTTCTTCATCGCTAACACCAAGTCTCTGAAAATAGGCAGAAGGTTTTGTCCTCTAAATGCAGATGACGAGCTTGGAAAGGCCAGCGTCTATGTCATGTTCCCAATGCATAAAAAGAACTCCGTAGTCACTGCTGGTGACATGGGTGCTTTATTTATCACTGCCAACTCGGTTATGAAAAGGGCTTTTAAAGGGAACATTAGGGTCTTGCCTGAATCTACAGTGGAGATTTCACAAAATATGGAAAGAAATGATGTTGATGCAACGCCAAGGTTGAGTTTGGAGGGAATTGAAGAGGTTTCTTCTCCTTACTCTACCCATAGGATGTCAATGTCAAGGTCAAAGAAGCCATTGTTGGAGACCATAGAGGAAGAGCCAATTTGTTCAAAGTGATGTGCAATTGGTTTTTTTTTTTTTTTTTTTGAGGCCAAAGGTTTTTAAATTTGGTGGATATGTAGGATTTGGGGGTGTGTGTTTTTTTTTCCGGAAAATAATATATTGTCAAGATTTTAGGAAGGAAAGGATATATCTAATGTTCATTCAAAATATAGAAGAAGAAATTTAGATTATGGGTTTTGATAACTTGTTGATTTTTTTTTCTTTTACTGTATATATTGTTATTTTTTAAATAATTATATTAGCAATCAATTTTAGTTGCACAAGTTTAATTACGAGAGCAAGGCAGATTTGTTAAAGATAAGCTTAAAGGTTGCTTTTAAAAAAAAATGAAGCTTCAAGCTAAAGCTGAGTGTGACATTAAAGTTTGGATTTTTTAAATTTAAAACTCATTTGAATTTAAAAATATTAAAATAATATTATTTTAATTCTAAAAATAAAAATTGATAAACTCAGTTAACCTATTTAATATATAACCTTACACTAGTGTCATTGATTTAAAATGAAATTATATACTATATGTCATTATTCATATTCATGGACACTGATGAACCCACAAGTTCTATATATATATATATATATATATATATATATATATATATATATATATATATAGATCACTTGTATATATAGGAAGTAAATCATTTATGCTATAGAGTATTTTTCTAACATGTTCCGTAAGGTTAATTAATTGATATAATTGAAAGGTTTCACTTACGATTGATTTATTTCCATAATTGAGTAAATCTTAATTCAAGATTCAAAATTGATGATTATAGAAATTAAATCATTAATTAATTCCATTTATGTCAATTAATGTGTGACATCCGTACTTAAGGCCCATGTTAGAAATATCTTGACTTAACCTGTCATTTTCTTAATATATTTAATAGCACTTTTTGGTTCTAAGATTTGTTCAATTGGAGCCAATAATTAATTGCCATCCAACTGCATTATCAATTGAATATGGCATGGACAAACAATTTTCATATATGACTAGACGAAGTGTACGAGTATATTTTAAAAATATTTTTTAATTAAAAAATAATATTTGTTTGAAATTTTTTATTTTTAATATTAATATGTCAAAAACATACAAAAATACTTTAAAAATATTAATTTAATGTTTTTTAAAAAAAAACTCATTTAAAAAGCAAAAATTATTATAATACCATACATAATGTCGCTTTAATTACTTTCCTTGTCTATCTACATTGTTTTGTCTTAAACTGGGCCCACACAATAACTGATTAAAAATGGAAAAATAATATTTGTATAAAAATATAATATAAATTTAATTATAAGCTATTCATAATATTTTAAAATATCAGTAATTTAATAAAGGTCAAAACAAACCAAAACATCCAATTATTATTAACAAAAACTAAAAAAGTATAAGGTTGAATGTTCATATATAGAAGATCAAGCCTTTGATGTTTTTAATCCAATTAAAAAAAAATAGGTAGATAAAAATATGTAAATTTTGACTAATGTAGTTTAGATCATATACTTTGACTATATGATTTATCAAGGTGATACAATAAATTAGATAAAAAAATTTAATTTTTAATTTTAAATGATTTTAATGTCCGAGACAAAACTTAAAACTTTTTTGTTATATGATATGTTCGTAAATCAATACCTAATAGGGTTTCTAAACCTTAACACAATTTTTTTAACCAAACAAAACCTTAAGGATTCATACAATAAAATTCATTTTTTTCCCAAGCAGAGGGAGGAGCCCTATGCTCTGACCGTGTGCCTATTAAAGAATAAGTCAGCGACTCATAGACAATGGCTTGGTTAAAAGAACCCATCAGAGCCGTAGCTATAGCAAATCTTCATAAGGCAATTGTCACTACTTATGGACCTGAATCTAGGTGATCTATCCATGACCAAGATGAAACTTGGGTGAAATTAAATGGAGGTTCGAGTCAATTGATGTCGAAGAATCAGCAAATGAGTTGTGGTTAGAGGTAAATTGTCACTCGAATCCAAAGCTAGTTAGTTCTTTCTAAAATGCGTTGAGTCGCGGTAGTTGACTAGACATTTAGAGGTAAAACACTCATGTCTTGGTCTGAATAGGAATAGTATGGAGTTTTAAGAAATCCAAGCATTTTAAAGATAGATTGTAAACTCCACGTAGAAATTTTGAAAAATAAAGCAAAAATAAAATGATCCAAAAATAATAAGTAATAAGATAAATAATAATAATAATAAGGATGGAACAAATTAAAATAAAATCTTTTAAGAATGGAGGGACTCAAAAGTTAATAAAAATGAATCTTTGGACAAAGAAAAAACATGAAAGAATAATAGAGAACTTAGATGTGATTATAGAAAATTTGGGGTAAAGATAATGAAGAATTATACATATAAATAAAGTGTTTAGCTTGTTCTATAAGGAGAGGAGTGGCCGACTAAACAAGAGAAAGGAAAAGAGGAAAATTTAAGGGAAAATTCAAGTAAAATTCTCTTTAAACAATCAAAGAGAGCTAGATTAAGGAACTAAAGAAAGTTGAGAAAAGATTTAGATAAGAAAAGTTGAAGAATCCCAAGGGTTTGTACCTTGGGAGGGATGAAAAGGAAGCAAGAGAAAGGAAGAGAGGGTTTGTACCTTCCTTGGTATTTCCCTCTTGGTTTCTTGTTCACATAATGAGAAAAAAAACCCTTTAATTGGGTTGTTATAAATTGTTTTGTGTTTTCAAGCATGTTTGAATTACTATTATCATTATTATTATTATGGAAATTAGGTTATTGAATTGGATTGTTTATCTTCATGTTCTTGCAGATAAATGATACTATAATGCATAAATAATGAGTGAATGATAGTTTAATAGAAAGAATTGAAGAGAAATATTTGAACTCCCACGATTGATTAGTTTTGGCCGAAACCTAAAATAAAGGAGTTAGGATTGATGGATAAAATCATTGTGAAAATTGTTTGGAATTGTATTAGAATGAGTATTTAATTAATGGGTGAAATTTTAATTGTGAAGATTAGAAAATAAAATATCACAGACAATTGGAGGAGGGGAATTTGATCAAAGAAAAGTGTGAAATGATGAACTAAATTGATTAGTTGTTAGGAGAAAATCATTAGGAATGTTTTAGTTAAGTGACAAAGTAAATGTTGATTAGGATAAAATCAAAAGAAAAATCCTAACACCACTGAATACTACCATTTCATTAAAATGGTAAAATAAAAAGGGAAGAACTTTGTTTGGATTGGGAACTAAATCGAGTCAATTTAATGATGAAATGGATTAGTTTATATGAAAAAATGAATGAATTGATTTAAATTGCCTATAATTATGCATATGAGCTTTTATTTTCTTTAAATGAGTTTAATAAACAATGGAGAATAAAAGTGGAATTTATTGGTTTAAAGTAATGGTAAGAAATGGAGGTAAAACACTTATTTGTAGTAAATGAGAAGAAAGATATTATGCAAGAAGAAGAATAATAATAATATATTCTTGAATTAATAAGCTAAGGATTAAGCATATAAGAAGTAGAGTTAGACAAATATTCAATTAGAAGTTTTAATGGAGTGAAAGAAAGAAAAACTATGAAGTATAAGTGAATGCGGGAAAATTAGAGTTTGGAAGGAAATTGAAGGAGAAACCTTTATTACCTCAAGTTTAAATTTTAGTCTAGGAATAAAGGAAAAGGATTGACAATGATCTTTGGAATATTAATATTAAATGGAAATGTTAGTATATTTAAGAATGCACTGAAAGGATTTAATAAATGAAAATTATAAAGTTATTTAGTTGTAGGAAGTTGATTAAATGAAAGTTATAGATGAATTTCTTTATAATGAAAATTTCAAACCAAAAGTAAATTGTATGATAATAACGCAGGAGAGGCTGAGGAGGTTACATAAAAATTAGGGACAATTATTCAACAACAGACTACAGGTTGGAGTTTATCACCTTATTAATTTAATAAATCCTTTCAGTTTATTTTAACTACAAATTTATTAGTGCACAATTTCATCATGAAAATTGAATATGTATGTGAGAAAGTAAAAGATCAAAACATGAAATGATTGATTGGCTTTCATATGAAAATGCCGGATTAATTAGCATCCAAATAGGATTGCCGGGTTGGTTGATGTCCTAATAGGAAGGTCAAATGGATTGGCATCCAAATGGGATGACCGGAATAATTGGTATTCATCTAAGAATACCAGATTTATAGGCTTTCATGTGGAAATGTTAGATTGATTGGCATCCAAGTAAGATCACTAGATTACTTGGTAATTTAATGAAATTATTGGAGATGTTGATATTCATAGAATTTGCCAAAATAATTGGCTACCATGGGGTTATTTGGGGTTTTGGCATCCACGAAGGATAGCCAAATTAAATATGTATTCAAATAATAACAAAACATGAATGAGAATTTTGAAAATAAATTCAAATATGATATATATTAAACTGAATAAAAAATTGGCTTAAGGACTAAATGTCATTTATGTATTACTTTTAATAGATATTAATTTAATATCATAATGTTTAATCTTTTCAGGTCCATCACCAGCACATCATGAGTAATTAGGTCTATGTTATCTTATAATTTTGTTGCATGGTTATTGTAATTGTATGGAGGCCATGTAAAGTATTATCAAATAATGCTTTTTGTTGTGTAATCCATAATAAAATGTTATAAATTATGGTATTATGAATGGATGTAAAGTTTAATTACTTGAATGTTTATGTTTTAATATTTAGTATGCTTTAGATCATTTAATTGTGAAGAATGTGTAATTTTTTAATCAGATGTTCTTAATCTTGATATTGTAAAAGTCATTGCAAACTATTCTTATGAGAGGATATTGTGAAATAAGGTCCAGAATGGTTAAACCATAATTGAAAGATTAATTTTGATGAAATAAATGAAGTTATCGATAACTTGGTATGATTTAAGTATAAAGAAAACTCTACTAAAATTCAATAAAATATTATTAAAAAAAACCTTGATTTTATTTTAATAAATCAAATATTTCATAATTCTAAACATGATATGTGAATGAGTTGACATGGAGTCACCCTAAATAACTGGAGGCGTTACATAAATGGAGAGGTCGGAGTTTTTTTTATTAAATAGCACTCCTTCATATACGTTAGGAGTCAATTGATGAGAAAGGGCAAGAGAAAGCTTGATCTCAATTCCTACATTGATGAATATATGCATTGTTAAAAATCCTGAGGAGTTATATATTTTTGTATTGATAAGATCATTCACTGTTTCTTGAAGTTCAATATCTGATATGGATGAACCAACTAAATCAAATGGACTCTGTTTAACTATTTATATAAATAGTGATGTAGCTTGATATATTATTTTATGTGTTTGGTTAACAAATTTGTGTCCTAGCTTAATGGTTCACGCATGAGAGTGATAACATGTGTGTTTAAGTACTAAAAGAAGCAATGTTTTCTTTATGATTCAGACAACATGCTTGATATATTATTTTATGTGTTTAGTTAACAAATTCATGTCTTAGCTTAATGATTGACATGTGGTGAAAATAACACGAGGTCAGGGACATGCCCAGGTTCATGGGCCTCCCTCGGGCCCATACGCCTGGGCTTTTGTTAACAGATCAATGACTTATTTAATTGGTCATCTGGGTTGTTTAGCCCTTTTTTATCTTTTGGTTTTTTTATTTTATCCTTTAATATGAGGTTTTTAATTTTTTTATGTTTTCTTATTTTTTTATGATTTTTTAAATTGTTTTAAATTTTATATTTTAATATGAGGTTTTTATTTAATTTTATTTTTTTAATATTTGGTTGATTTTTTTTTAGACCTATCCAATAAATAAAATAATATCAAAATAATTCTCTCACAATATAATTTAAAATCTAGTCAAGCAAATAGTTAAGTCATGATTTTTCAATTTTTCAAGAAATTTCTTGACAATACTGAAAGGTTTCTGACAATCTCTTTACATTAAAAAATTTAATCTAAACCGCATAGAGAGCACAACTAATAAATAGTTCAAAATAAAAATAAAAAACAAAACTTCAGTTTTCATAATGAAGAAAAATATTAACACAAGCAAAACAACTTTTTTATCAACATTAAATGCAGCCATACGACTTTTCAATTACTAATTTTTTTTTCTATAAAAAGTAAGTTTAAGGATGTGTTATGTAGGATTATTATGTAATAACTTTTCTTCTGTATATTTGAACCCATTTACATGTAAATCAAAAATTAAATTATTGATACAAGTACTTTTAAGACAATATTATTAACATGAAACTAAGTACATTTAACAGAGGACAATCTAATCTATAATGCTAACCTAGTAGGTTATTCCTAAAAAAAAAATAAGAATGATGTAATTTTAATTAAAAAAATAAAAAATTTTGTACCAAATTTTACTAAATCAAATAAATTATCAATCAATCCAAGTTTTTAAATGAAATAAATGAAATAAATTATTTTTATATTTTTTCTTTTACTAGCAGAGACTCTATAATCGAAAGTTAAAGTTATAAATTAAAGGAAACAATAAAAATAAAAATTATTGTATAAAAATTTGTTTGTTTTTATGTTTTTAAAAGTGATTCTCAAAAATTTTGAATTTGTTTTTGTTTAAAATTATTTTTTATATATATTTAGATTATTTTGATGTACTATATCAAAAATAATTTAAAAATATATAAAATATTATTTTAATATATTTTTAAATAAAAAAATACTTTAAAAATTAAAAATTATGAACCTTCCAAACATGCCTCAGTATCTGACGTGTAAGAACAAAGTGTGAGGTATTTATAACTTTGATAAAAAGGGGGGCAGAAGAGGACGTGTCTTTAGTGTATGCTTTTCAAGTCAACAGCTTCGCGAAGAAGGAAAGAGTTGTGCTTATTAGATCATCGACAACAATAGTGGAGGAAGGAAGGAAGGGTTTTGAGTTTCACAAATGGAACTTCCAACTCCAAGAAATGATTCTCAAGAAGAAGAAGAAGAAGAAGAAGAAGAGGTCTTAACTCTCCACTTTCTCTCTCTTTTCTTTTGCAGTTTTGTGGATTATTGCCCTTTTTCTCTGTCTATAACAACTTCTTCTTCTTCTTCTTCTTCTTCTTTGTTGTTGTTGTTGTTGTTGTTGTTTTGTAGCGTTTCTTAGCTGTGGTTTTTCATCTTTACACTGATATAATCTTCAAACTTTATGGATTGAAAACTTAATAGAGTCTTCTTGAATCAAATAAACCCAAAACAGAGAGTGAACATGTTTGTTGCTGAATGTGTATAAAAATATTGAATTTTATTTTTTAAGTTCAAGATACATGTTTTTTCGTGTCTTGAATCCTCCAAATTCAGGGTTATTTATTTATTTATTCTATTGGGTTGTTGTTATTGCTTCCTTATTCTAAGCAATGTACCTCTCTCATGGTTAATAAAGGTTTCTTTATATTGGAGCATGTTTTTCTCTACGCTGGCTTGGTTGGTTTATATATATACACTAAGATGTTGTGTGCTCTGTTTTATCTGTGCTTGTGTGAATGGAAGCTATTGTTCGGTTTTATTTATTTTCAAAACTTCTGTGGTTCTTACATAATTTAGAGATCTCTCCCCCTTGCAGATGACTATATATTTGAAAGTCATGAAAACGTCGACGATGAAAGTTCAGAGATCAGATACAATTGGAACTATCAAATCTGCGTTTTGTGAGAAGGAAGGAATTCCTAAAAGTTTCCAAGAACTTTTTTTTAACGGTGACCGGCTCAAGGATGACCAGAGAGTGGTTGATTATGGTATTCCGAAAGATGCCACTCTGCATATGATTCTTCAGAGTTCAGTTGGGGTGAAATTGTTAGTCGTTATACCATCACGCCAGAAAAGTGTTGTGGTTGAAGCAAGGACTTATGATACCGTCCAAAAAATTAAGGCTGTAATTCTTGAGAAGGAACAAATTCTTCCACATCAGTACAATCTTGTCTATGCTGGAGAAGTGCTCGAAGATGATAGGAGTTTGGCCTCTCTGAATTTGCAAAGCGAGCCAACCCTTCATTTGATTTTCAATCCGAAAGATTTGTTGTCATTTTCTGTAATCACACCTGCAGGGGAAACTGTGAAGCTCAAAGTTAAATTCCTGTATTCTGTTTCTGAGGTCAAAGCAATAATTGGTGGCGTGATTGGTGTCCCAGTCAGTGATTATGATCTAATCTACCAAGGCAAGAAGCTTGAGGATTCCAATTCATTGGCTTGTTATGACCTCCAAGAAGAATCTATCTTGGAGATGTCACCCCAGACATTTCAGGTATTTGTGAAGGCGTGGAGTGGGAAAACCATAACTCTGAATGTTCACCAACGTGATACTGTTGAAGATGTGAAGGACAAGATTTTCCAAAAGCTTGGCGGGCCAAGCTATTGTCAGAGCATTGTATTTTCTGGAAAGCGACTTGAGGCAAACCTTGATCTGGCATATTACAACATCAGGAAGAATGCTACACTTCATATGGTTTTCTCACCTTCAACAATAACCACCAAAATGGGATTGTCTCAAATCGGGGCTGAACCGAACTCCTCCGCTAGAATTCGTGATTTAAAGGCTATGATCCAAAATAAACTTCCCAGCACGGTAAAGGAAGTATATTTCCGTGAGATACCACTGCAGGATGAGTGCTCTATAGCTAGTTACAACATCGGTGAAAGTGATGAGCTGACTGTTGTTTCTGAACAGCGCTGGTAAGAGTCTGGGGAAAGATCGCCTGATATCTAGCACAGCCTGGTGATATGATTGTGATTTGTGTACATGTTATGTTGTTTTGTGCTTGATTGCTCATAATATTCTCGGTGCCTATGAATTTTGTGAACTAAAGTAAGAAGAAAAGTAACCTTCTCTTATTATGCTTTCGGTACTTCACAGAAAAAGGGGAGCGAAATAGAAAATGTAATCATCTGAGTTTAGGATCATTTTGTTTATCCTGTCATGCTTCTCTTTTTATGTTCAATTAGGGATTGTTTTTCCCCTAAATTTGCTCAGCTGCTTAAGTGAACATCCCCTCGCATGAAAGAGATTACCATGAATATCTCTCTCTTTTTAGTTGGCGGATGGATCCTTGCTGAATTCAGTTTCCCAGGCTGCAGCTGAGCAGATTTTGTCTTTAAGAAAGTTACGTTGTGCAGTGCACTCAACTCGAGTGATTGGGGAACAGCACGTGAACCAAGCGAATCCATTGTCCGAGTCTACTGCATAGAATTACTCTGAACAGGGCTACAACTTTGATGTCTATCTCTAACCCAGGAACATGAATACACTGTTTAATTTTTTTTATATTACCTTTGATGAATTCTTATTTGATTTAAAGTTTTTTTTGTTTAAAAATATATTAAAATAATATTTTTTTTATTTTTTAAAAATTATTTTTGAAATCTCACATTAAAATAATCTAAAAATATAAAAAATATATTTAAACAAAAAATAAAAATTTAAAAAACGCAGTAATTATAAATAAATACAACTAAAAGAAGGGCCAACTAACAATTAAATTGATAAATTTGATAACTTCGAAAAATATTAATAAAATCATTTTAGGTGACAGGTGAAAAAAAAGGGTTGACAATAGGTTATTCATCTTTTATTAAAAAAAAATACGATCCACCTTCCATCCTTTGTTGTGATTGGCTCTTGGGTTTTTTATTGGCTTCTTGGGCTTTTTTATTTATTTATTTTTAATTTTTTGATTTTATTTTTTAATATGATGTTTTTATTTATCTTTTAGGTTTTTTACTTCTTTTTTATGATTTGATTTTTTTAATCAATTTCATCTTTTAGTAGAGAGTTTTTATTTAATTTTATCATTTAGTGTTGGATTAATAATAAATTATTTTTTATATTTTTTATTATATAATAAAATAAAATAAAAATTAATTTGACCTAGTAGATTTTATAACACAAGTCATGAGTTTGATGAGTTGATCAAGTTAACCTGACATGTTTCTTGTTTTTCTTTTGATTTTTTTTTAATCTACCTAATCGACAAGGTCATATCGAGACAACTCTCACATGATTTATTTTAAAACTAGAACTAAGATAAAAGTTAGGTTGAGAGTTTTCAAATTTAAAATGTTATACTAAGTTTAATAATAAAAACAAATTTCTATGGTTTGCATATTATTCTTTTACGTTTTAAATTTTTTTAGTACAACAATAAAATATAAACTATCAACAAAACTTTATGAAAAGCATAGGAAATCATTATGCATACAAACACAAAAAAAATTATTTGTTGCTAAAGTGAAATTACATTTTTTTTCTTTGGAATAAAAATTAAGATGTCTTGGGGTTGGGAGTATTATAGTTTTTTTATACAATTCATTAGACATTAGTCATTAAAGTATGTCTAGGGATGTATGTATTTTTTAACTTTTTAAAATAATAAAATTATTAAATTGCCCCAAGTAAAAAAAATAGAATGGTTGACAAGCGTATTTTCTGTTTTTATATTTTTTAAGAAATAGCAAAAAGACATTTTGATTTTTAATATGTCTTTACATGGATGAACTTTATTTTTAAAAATAAAATATTTATTTTTAGATAATATTTATTCTATATGCAGCCTTGCATGATTATTACTATTTTTTATTTTATTCAATCAATTTTATATATGTGTTTATTTTTATTATCGTTTGATTTTAATAAACAAATTTACTGAACACAACCAAGTAAATATCTTATGTTGCGCGATCAAGTATCTTAATCTATATTTATCTCTTAATTTTTTTAATTTTATTTTCAGTTGTCATTAATGATTTTATTTGTTTAATTGCACATATGGTTATCCGATTATTTAGTTGGATACTTGCGTAAACTTTTTGATTTACACTTATAATTTTTTTATATAAAAAAACATGTCAAAAAATCTTGTACATCTAATTGTTTTATTGAGAAAAATAAATATACGACCTATAATGGAACATGAGTCGAATAGCTATTTAAAAAAAAACAAAACCAAAAAGGGGAGGGAAATTATTGTAACCCAAGATATCATTCATTATAATAGTATAATTACTAAATTATTCATCTGCCATTAAATCTTTGATCTAGGTATTGGGGTCAAAGTGATTTTTTTTACCATGACATAATTATCTTTTATAAATCATATGAAATTAAATTGATCATTTTGTTTTTTTATTGTACAGTGAAATTACTAATTTAATCCTAAAAAAAAATTGTAATGCTTATTACTAAGGGGAGTATTGATCTTCTCATTTTTTTTTCTTAATAGTGTAATTAATCTAATGTCCTTAAAAACAAAATCAATATAACTCTCTCAAGAGGGTTTTTTTTTTATCATTTTGCATTGATTTTATTATAAATGTAAATGTTACTTAAGGGCATTATTGTAATTGGCATATATTAAATATTATTTTAAAAAAAACTTGGTGGCATATGCGTAGCATGCGCCAATATGTGAATGACCCCTGTACTGTTCGGACGACACTTTCAGGATCATCTAGCCACCAAACACTGCCTTTTGGGGTGGATGTGAATGACCCCTGTACTGTTCGGATGACACTTTCAGGATCATCTAGCCACCAAACACTGCCTTTTGGGGTGGATGTGAATGACCCCTGTACTGTTCGGATGACACTTTCAAGATCATCTAGCCACCAAACGCTGCCTTTTGGGGTGGTGTTTGAAAGCTTTCAATGCCCCCCCCACCCCACACACGCGATAAGGCGAGATGTGTACCAGGATCGCCTTTGGTTAGGCACCAATAACGTTTTCTTTCTTCCCCTCCCTTTGTCTCTCTTTTGTCCTCAAAATAAGTGTTAGCCCTTTCAAAAATTCAAATCAGCCCCTTCACATTTGATTCTTATTCTTTTTATTGCTAGTTTTTTTAATTTTAAATAAGACATGAAATTACAAATGTTTTTTAATTTCACCTCCTTTTATTTTTTAATCTTTCAAAATTAATCCCCGTTGTTTTTATTTCTATTTTTTATTTTGAATAAATTATAAATTCTTTTAATTTTACCCCCTTTTATTTTTTTATCTTTCAAAATTAGTCCCCATTGTTTTTATTTCTATTTTTTATTTTGAATAAATTATAAATTCTTTTAATTTTACCCCGTTTTATTTTTTGATCTTTCAAATTTGGTCTATTTTCTTTTGATTGCTATTTATTTTTTGGGATAGTTTTTAGGTTGTTTTTTTTTTAAATTTCATCCTTCATGAGTTTTTTTTTTCTATCAAATTTGATCACTATTGTATTTGTTTCTATCTTTTTTACTTGGAAAGTTTTTAAATTTGATATTTATTTCTGATTTCACCTTTCAAGATTAAATTAGTTGGGGATTAAGCTTTTTAATTAAGTCCAGGTCAAGGGTTTCACGGGTTGCAAGTTTTAAAGATTTGACTGAGTATAGGAGGTTTTCTCGGGTTGACTGTTTTTTTTTCTTTTTTTTAAAGCTATTTTTTTTTATCCCTTTTGCTTTATTACTTTTTATAAATTGTTTTCTATGAGATTAGTTTTGGGCTTATGATTTGAGTCACCAATTTTCAAAAGTTAATGCGGGTTGATTTTTTTTTGTTAGATTAATTTATTTTAATTGCATCTTTCAACATTTAATTTATTTGAAAATGATCTTCCTATCTTTTTTTTTTCTATTAGGTTATTCCGATCTTGTGTCTATGGTTGTAGAGTTTGTGGGTTAATCGAAGTTGACTCATATTGTTTTTGGTGGCATGAGATTAGTTTGGGTTCATGACCAAGGTCATTGATTTTAAAGTTCGATGCGGAATGACCTTTTTTGGGTCTTTTTTTAAAATTAATTTATTTCAATTTTATTATTCAATATTTGATTTATTGAAAATTAATCCTTGTACTTTTCTTCTTCTTTTTTCTTTTTATTGGTTTATCTCAATTTTATGTTTATAGTTACGAGATTTACGGGTTAACTCATTTTTTCCTATTGCTTTTTTAAATTATTTTTTTATTCTTCAATATTGAGTTGTTCAATGATTGATCTTTATTTTGGTATCATGATTAAGTTAGAGATTTTACATCTTGACTTGAGTGGGCTTGGATCGAGTTTTTTTGATATTTTTTTCTTAATTTTCATATTTCAACATTTTATTTACTAGAGAATGAGATTCATCTTTTTTTCTTTTCATTTTTATTTTTGTGAAGTTATTATGTTCTCATTTAATTTATTAGAAATTAGTTTTCAAAATGTTTTTCTTGTATTTATTTTTATGATATTATCTCAATTTTATGTCCGTGACCATCAAGTTTGTAAATTAACTCGGTTTAACCTTTTGTTTTAATTATTTTTAGTTTCTCCCCGTAACATTGACTTGTTTTGTATTCCGAGTAAGCTTGGAGCGAGTTCTTTTTATTTATTTTTTGTTATTTTTTATTGTTGTATTTTGTTTTTATAATTAGAAATAGTTTGATATACTTAGTGATAAAATTAAATAATGGGGTATAATTGTTGAACTTCAAAATTATTTCTAGATAGTATTTGCCACCCTAAATTATTAGATACCCTACTTTCTTTCACATAAAATATGAAAACTACCATCATAATTATAAGTATTTATCATAGTTTTAAAATCCAACCCGATAGGTCAACCTGGGACCTGGCCGATCCAGAGCTGGAACTGGGTCTGGTTGAAGAAAAAATAGGAAGAGGAAAAACTCGGTGTGACCCAGTTGATCCGGCAAAACTTGGTCAAAAACCAGTTGATTTTTTTTACTAAAAACGACTTCGTTTTGATTTAAAAAAACAGAATTGACCCGAGTAACCCGGTGACCTGGTTAAAACCCCGGTGATCCAATCAAAACCTTGGTGATTCGATCAAAACTCCGGTGATCTGATCAAAACCTCGGTGATTCAATCAAAACCTCGGTGATTCGATCAAAACCCGGAACCCGGATCTTGAATCAAGCCGGGTCTAAAAACTATGATATTTATAAGTTTTATTATCATTATAAGTATCTACGAGTCTCATATTTATGTAAAAAGAGAAATAGTGTAAAAAATCCATGCATAAAAACTATTATGATTTAAAAATAAAGTTTCGATTTATTATTTATCCTTTATATATATATAAACATTTAATTTGTTTTCTTATACTTAAATATCTACACTTAAAGTTGAAATGTGCCCTTGACATTTGACAATATACTCTGTACTCCCTACAAGGATATATAAGCATACAAAAACCTCCTCCAAAAATCCTAGTGAAATGAAATGCCTTTCCCCCCTCCCTCTCCCTCCTTCTCCTTCCTCTTTCTCTCTTGACAAATTTCAATGGCCTTTCAATCCGATCACCAAACCCCACAGTCCATAAACTCACAAACCCTATACTACAAATCCCTCACTTCACTTTCCCTCCAAATCCCTCCAACCCCATCATCCTTCCTCCCTCTCCCTCCTTCTCTCCCTCCTTCAAAACTCATCCCCAAAACCCGTTTCCTCATCGACGGATTCCGCTTTTCCTCCCCTTCCATTACTGCTTACTTCCTCTCCCACTTCCATTCTGACCATTACACTGGTCTTTCCTCTCATTGGTCTCAAGGTATCATTTTTTGTTCCCCAATCACTACATCTCTTGTTACTAGTATCCTTAATGTCCCTGAATGTTTTGTCTTTTCGCTTCCTCTGAATCGTGCTGTTGATATTGATGGTGTTGAAGTTAGTTTAGTTGATGCTAATCACTGTCCTGGCGCTGTTCAGTTCTTGTTGAAAGTGCCCATTTGTAAGAATTTAGAGAATTTTGAGTTGTATGTTCATACTGGTGATTTTAGGTACTCTTGTGAGATGAAAGATGATGTTTTTTTGAGAGGTTTTGTGGGATGTAATACGGTTTTTTTGGATACTACTTATTGTAATCCGAAATTTGTGTTTCCTTTACAAGAGGAGTCGGTTGATTATGTTGTTAGTGCGATTGAGAAGATAGGAGGAGAGGGGTTCAGTGGGGGTTTGGAGAAGAGGGTTCTGTTTCTCGTGGCTACTTATGTGGTGGGGAAAGAAAAGATTTTGATTGAGATTGCACGGAGGTGTAATAGGAAGGTCTATGTGGATGCGAGGAAAATGGAGGTTTTGAAGGTTTTGGGGTGCGGGGAGAGTGGGGTGTTTACAGAGGATGAGAATGAGAGTGATGTGCATGTTGTTGGCTGGAATGTCTTGGGGGAAACTTGGCCTTATTTTCGGCCGAATTTTGTGAAAATGAAGGAAATTATGGTGGAAAGAGGTTACAATAAGGTTGTGGGGTTTGTGCCAACTGGGTGGACTTACGAAGTGAAACGTAATAAGTTTGCAGTGAGATCAAAGGATTCATGTGAGATTCATCTTGTGCCATATAGTGAGCATTCAAATTACAATGAACTCAGGGAGTATGTGAAGTTTTTGAGACCTAAACGTGTCATTCCTACTGTTGGTTTGGATGTTGAAAAACTCGATAGTAAACATGCTGCTAAAATGCAGAAGCATTTTGCTGGGTTAGTTGACGAGATGGCTAATAAGAAGGAATTTTTAATGGGTTTTCTTCGTGGGTCGTCTGAGAATGATGAGAAGGTTGAAATGGATGCTGTCTCAGGCTTGAACGAGGGGCTGGCACAGGAGAAAGAGTTAGTGGAGTCAGTTGAAATGAAAGCCCATGAGAATAATGACACTGTTGCTTGTCTCAACTCCTCATCTACACTGCAAGAATCTCCTACACACAATTTAAGCATGCTAAATGATGAGGAAAGAGATAAACTCGTTCATGAATTGAGTGATTGTTTGCCCACATGGGTTACCCGAGACCAAATGTTAGATTTAATCAGCACTCATGGGAGGAATATTGTTGAAGCAGTTTCTAGCTTTTATGAACGTGAAATGGAATTCCATGATCAAGTAATTTCTCGTAGAGTAACTGTTTCTTCATCTGAGACAGTTCCATTATATGACTCTGAATCACCTTCAAAACCAGCTTCTATTAATACTGATAGTCGAAGTATGGGTTTTCTGTCAATTCAAAACTACAAGTCACCTAGCAAGAATCCTAAACTAAAGGGTGGTAATTCTCCTGGAAAAAGGAAGAGGAGCGTTGGCAATAAGCCTGGCAAGAAATCAAAAATTAATTCAAAGCTGGAATCTGGCGTGTCGAAGCAATCCACCATTACTAAGTTTTTCAATAAAGTTTTGCCTGATGCTTCTCAAGTTAGCGTGGTTGCATCTATATCTGAGCAATGCCCTGGAGATGAAAATTTGTTGCAAAATGATGATGTTACAGAGTCATACAGGGAGGAGGTAGATCAGTTTATTCAGATAATTGATGGCAATGAGTCAACAAGAAGTTATGCTGCCACCATCCTCAAGAAGACAGAAGGAGATATTAACAAGGCTCTGGACATGCATTATGGTGATCCCAAGGGTAACCTTGGCAAGAGTATAGAGGCTTTGGTGGTTTCTGGCAATATGGTTGAGCGCCAGTGCGAAACTGGCTCCTCTTCTGCCAGGGAGAAAGAATTGTTTGGAGAAATAGAAAATATGGTTGATCTATCCGTTCAGGGATCATTAATAAAAAACGTGGATGCAACTCTTCTATCACTACCAACAGAAAAATATAATCCCATAGAGCATGGTTTGTCTCTTCACTTTTGAAGTTGATTAACTTACTTGTATTCTCACATTCTCTCTATGTTGCATTAAGTTCTGAAGTTACGCAGCATGCTGGAATGGTGGACAACCTGCACCATATATCCATCTTGCACGTGCTTTGGACCTGGTCGAGGCAGAAAAAGGAAAGATCAAAGCTACTTCGTTATTGTGCAATATGTTTAGAAGGTTTCCTCATAGGCTACCCTTTTTCTTTATTCATAAAATTAAGGGATGCATTGTGGTAATACTTAGCTCAGCGGGAAGTGTCACTTGCAATTTTTTGTGTCATGCAGTTTGCTGGCATTGTCTCCTGAGGATGTGCTGCCTGCTGCCTATCTGTGCACAAATAAGATTGCTGCTGACCATGAAAATGTGGTTAGTGGTCTTCTTTCTTGAATTTTGTGTTTGCTTTTATCAGTCATGGAATTTAATTACATTCCATCCTCTTTAGGTCTCATTGTGCAAATTTTTTACATTTTGGTTGCAATTATTCCCATAACTTGTGGAACATTTTATTTCTGGTGTTGAATGATCTCCGGATTATGAATTTCACATATATGTTTTCTGGGTCAAATATTTAGAATATACATATGCTATGTAATAGCATTATAATCATGTTCTATTTGCTAGGAGATATGGACATGTTTCTTCTCTTCTTCTGAGAATGATATATGGACTTACTTGCTCACATATGGTTTAATAGTATGAACTTTTTATGTTTTCATAATTGAGCTAGCATCAGTAATTCTTTTTTCACCATGTGTTTCTCAGTTGCCTATAATTCAACTGAATCTTGGTCCAGTCCAAAAGCTAAGCCTTGGTCTTAAAGTAGCTGGGTTCAGTTGCATGGATGCATTTTTCCCCATTCTTTTGTCAGGGCTAAACCAAACCTTCTGTAATTAATAAATCTTTTTATCACTTGGCTCATGTCTTGCTTCATTTAATTCTCCTACCTCTCATCTGCTCTGCTTCCCAGTTGCATGTTTTTACTGAAATGCAATTGGAGATGCCTTATAACTCCAGGGTTGAGGGCTTGGTGATTTTCTCTGAAATAGAAGAAAGAAAGATGTACCAATGAGCCCTGAATTTTTCAGGAACTAAACATAGGTGGAACCTTGGTTACATCAGCTTTGGAAGAGGCATGTGGAACAAACCGGTCTAAAATAAGGGAAATGTACAATAGTATGGGGGATCTTGGTAGGAAAAAAAAATCCCTCAATCTTTGATCTATTATGATTTTTTTTATTAGTTTTATTTTCCTGCTAGTTTTTTTCCATTCAGTATGGCCTGATGAACAAATATATTGTTTGTGGTTAAAGGTGACGTTGCTCAAGAATGCCGACAAACACAGACATTACTTGCTCCTCCCCCTCCCCTTCTTATTAAAGATGTATTTTCTGCACTGCAGAAGATAAGGTATGGCCAGTGTTTGTGATTTAAGATAGAACTGCAACTTTAATGGGATTGTTGGGATGGCTATGAGGATTGTTTTCTGATGTCCTAATTGAACATGTCCGGGATGTGTTTTCTGGTGATGACACTCATTAACAGAAAGTGAACTCAGCTTTAGGAGGCAAGAATCAGGCAAATTTCTTACTAGTAAAGGTCTTTTTTCGTTGATAAATTTTGAGGGGACTGTTAAAGCTTTAATGGGCTTAGGCAGTCAAGTATCATCTTTACTTTTTTCTCTCTCTTTTGTGATATTGTAGCAGATATCACTAGACAATCTAATGGTGCAAAGTCATAGAAGGAGATCATTACCAATTCCAAATAAGATTGCAAAAACAAAATTTTTCTGTGGATTCTAGCGGCTGCTGGATGAAGGATTGCATCCTTAATGATCTGTTGTTCTGATCCATGCTGTAATTGCCTGGAAGTTGAACAATCTTACACTGGAAGTAACTGATTATGTTTGCAGCTTCTTTGTCTAAAAATTAGAAATTAAATAATCGCACAATTATGTTTACTTCTTCTAATTTTAAATTCCTAGATGATTAGAGTAACATGAAAAAGAGTGTGATGATCCAATGTATCTAACCTATCACATAGTTTACAGGGAAGCTCATTGTCACGCAAGTCATTAGCTTCATTCACATTTTTCTCATGTAAGATTCTCCAGTGTACAAACAGGTAGTGGAAGTACTGGTCGAAAGAAGAGCCTCATTGTGAATCTTATGCGATCTTGTAGGGAGAAGGAGATGAAGTTTATTGTCAGAACTTTGGTAAGAGTCCTGCACAACCTTTCAGGATTATGACCATAGTAGGTATTCTATAATCATTTTATTATTCAAGTAGATAAGCTACTGGTCTTTGCTGCTCTTATCAAACAACATAAGGAGACGTATGTTTTAGGGACTTTGATAATCGCTGATTTACGTAATCTAGCTGTGGATTTGAAAAGGTGACAGGATGATTTTACTCCTGAAATCCTAGTTCAGTTTAATAATCTTTTTCACATGGATCTGTACTTGCATCCCGTTGTCTATCTTTATGCATTGAGTTTTCCCTATCCATGCATTTCTTTTAGGAAGGAAGATGAATGCATTGATAATATTATCATGCTTTTCTTCTAATCCATCTTAATTCTTTTTCTTTCTGGACTCTGTTGTGCCCTTAGGTTATTTTGTAAGGGTTACTGACTACTCGTGCACATCACAGAATTTAAGATCTCATTTTTTACAAAGTAAGGCCAGGGAAATTTGCATCTTGTACTCTCTTTTTGGCTGTCTTGTGATCTGAGCATTTAGTTCTAGGAGTTGATCTTCATAATTTGTTGTTTTACTTGTCTTTCTCCATAAGTTCTTGTGATGGGATCAACCAAATAAAACTCAATTTGGAAATCTTCTGCAGTAGCACTTCAATCATATTGTCTTTGTTGGTCAATTTAAAACCATTCATATGATTTGAGTGAGGTTAGTTTCTGGTATCAGTAATTTATTTAACTTTCTCTGAAGGTAATTGTACTCTTGTAATTTCTGGATTTGATGGAAAGAGATTTTAGCAACTGTCCTTAAGCTGGTAATTTATTGCTATATTGAGTCTATTTCCCTACGAAATAGTCAATCCCCCACCCCCCTCTTGGGAGTCTTACACTACCTGGGATTTGGGTTATTAATAGCCGACATACAGAAAAAGTTTCCATTTATGTAAAGAAAAGATGGAAGTCTGTTGAAAAATATCAGTAATTCATCAACTTAAATAAAAAGAGAATGATAAGAAAAAAATTGCAGCTTTGTTGTTTAGTTGCTTGTGATCAGGCACCTTAATACATGTATAGCCCATTTATCTTTTATTCTAAATTCATAGAGATATGAAAGGCAAATATTGAAATAATTTTTAAAAATCTGCTGTGCTGTAGTTTTTTTATTTTTCTTGCTATATGAACAGGTAAGGAATTTACGGATTGGGGCAATGATGAGAACTATCCTACCTGCTTTAGCTCAAGCTGTTGCTTTGAATTCCTTTTCTTCTGATGAATGTAAAGCTGAGAATGTGAAGGAGAAACTTCAGGTTTGGTTTCTAATTTTTATATACCCTGATGCCTGATAACAACATTTTTCTTTTCTTTTCTTTTTTCCCCGTTTGCTTTACTTGATTTAGCTGTATTATATTAAAGTAATGTATTATTTTTATGCAGTAAATCGTAAGTTGAGTGATTTCTGACTACTCATGTACCTTGATGCTAAATGAACTTTTGTCCACTTTCTATGAAAAGTTCAGCTTACATTTCTATACACATTGATGTTGGTGTTCTGTATTTAAATTGTTAATCCAATATTTCTGTTACTGTTAGTACATTTCCACAGCAGTGGTTGAAGCTTATAACATCCTTCCTACTCTGGTAAGTTGCTTGTATTTGACTCAGTCATTTTCCTTATTCTTTTGATGTTTTCAATGTGTTCTTCTGATAAATCATGCCAGATGTTCTAACAGGATTTGGTTGTTCCTTCACTCATAAATGAAGGCGTTGGATTTTCATCGTCAACTTTATCAATGGTTGCTGGGATACCTCTTAAACCAATGCTTGCAAAGTACAGATTTATTTAAATCACTTAAAGCTTATTATTTGTTCATACTGCTCATTAAATATACTGTACTAATTCCTTGACTCATTGTGTGCTTTTGGATGATAGAATTACAAATGGAGTTGCTCAAGTACTAAAGCTCTTTGAAAATAAAGCTTTTACATGTGAATACAAGTGCGAGCTCCTCTTTTCATGACACTCTTTTTTAAAGATTTTTTCCATTTCTTTCTACGTGCTTTTCCCTTTTGATGATGGTTAGGTACTGGGTTTGTGAAGAAAACCTAGTGGTCACATCAATGTATGCCAACTAGCATTTTATGCTTACAACAGTGGAGATTCCGGGTATCACAATGATTAGAGATATTGATAATTACTTTAAGAGAACAGTAGCATTTGTAAAGCCTTCATAGAAATGAAAGAGCCTTGATGCAAGCAAAGATGATACATGTAGCTGATCAATCTCCAGAACATCATTCAATGCCATAATAACTACAAATGTCATTGTTCCTAGCAATATGGTTTTAAATTGCAGCTTGAACTTGAAAATTATGGTCATATTTGTTCCTGCAGCTCTTTGATTTATGAAAAGTCACCATTAGAAACTGTACCTTTTTTACTTGAATCTCCTGTCTTTTTAGCATGTTTTTTAGTTGTTGCCATCAAGATAAGCTCTTTGCCAGATATTTTTATGCACTCAGCATTGTGGAGCTCTTCTTCTAAGAATCATAGTTCAATTGCTGTCTTTCATTGATTGAGTTGGGAAAACATGTTATGCACGTTATGTGATATCCTATTTGGGTTTTTTTTCTTAGATTAATGAAGGATTCCTCATGTAACTTGTTTCTGTATGTATAATTTCAGATACGATGGTCAGCGTGCCCAAATTCACAAAATGTCAAATGGCACTGTACGTATCTATTCACGAAATGGGGATGAAACAACTTCTAGGTTTCCTGATTTGATCAAGATAATTGAGGAATCTTGTAAACCTGCTGCAGTGACTTTAATAGTGGATGCAGAGGTTATATATTTTGCAGTGGAAAGTTTTTTAGTTCTTTTTGTGAATTTTATTTAATTATTATGCTTCAGCTTACATTACATTAGTAAATTATTGTTCCTGAACTGGACAAGATCCAATTGTGTATAAAACTAGCAGTACCTTTTGGATCAGGTAGTTGCAGTTGATAGAAAGAATGGCTGCAAGCTCATGTCCTTTCAAGAGCTATCTTCAAGGGAGAGAGGGAGCAAAGATTCTTCCATTGCTGTGAATAAGATAAAGGTTTGATCTATTGTCAATTATAATGTATCCACTGCATTACATGCGTGATGATGTAATCCTTGAGACCATTTATAAATTGGTAACTAGCACGCGTTGTGCTAGCCACTAGGTGTTTAGAGTGTTTCTGGGTGTGGGAATAAGCTTAATGTCTTCCTAAAGTGATGGAAAACGTTTGTTTAAGCCTGATGCTGGTGAATGAATAATTAGTGTGCCTGGCGGGCTGAGAAAGGAAGAAGAGAATGGGGGCATAGTCAAGTGTTGGGTTTAATTGCCTAATATCTTACTTTATGAAACATCATTTTCCTTTGTCTTGTTGATGTGATATGGTCTAATTTCATTTTCAGTGATGGTAACTAATCTGATTTTGTATTTTCTCTTATGTTTCCACTACACGCAGGTTGATATATGCGTGTTTGTCTTTGATATCATGTTTGCTAATGGAGAACAGTAATTTCTTGAACCTTCTCTTGGAATTTCGTTACAAGTGTCAATTTCTAAGCTACCAGATAAAATTTTGTGAGAGGTGGATTTGAGATTATTTGTGGTTGTGCAGCTGTGCTAACCTGTTTGGTGACTTCAATTTTTTTTAAAAAAAAACTAAAGGAAAGTTACAATAACCCAAGACACAAAAAACTATTCATTATAATAGTGTAATTACTAAATTTCCCCTTGTTCATTAAAACTTTGAACTAAACATGGGGCAAGATGGTTTTTTGACACAATTGTCTTTTGCAAATTGTATGAGGGTAGATTGATTATTTTGTTCTTTTAATTAAACCCTGGAATAAAATAATCTAATGCTTACTATCTAAGGACTTTTTTGTATTTTTATAAATTTTAGAATAGTGTAATTACTTTGATACTTTTAAATACAAAACTCTCATTTGAGGGTATTCAAAAACTGTTGACGCGTGTTGTGGAAACGGTGGTTTGAAATCATTTTTTAAATTGATTTAATTTTACAATTTCACCCTCCTTGGGTTTTTTTTCAGTCAAATTTAATCCCTATTCATTTGATTGTCAATTATTTTGTTTTGGCAAGTTTTTAAAATTGTTTCATAATGAACTTTTTTATTGGACTCAGATCTAGGGTTTCACGTATTGCGAGTTTTTAAGATTTGACTAGGTTTGTGATGTTTTACCAGGTATGCTTTTTTTTTTTCCTCTGGTCTAAGCTAATATTTTTTAATGTTTCACCAATCAATGTTTTTTCAATTGAATTACCTTTACAAAAAAAAAAAACAAAAAACTTTTTTTCAATTTTAAACCGGTTCCATTTATTTAGCTTGCTTTCTATTGAATTTTTTGTTAGTCTTGAAAATGACCTTGTTATCTGAGGTCTTTGTTTTCTATTATTTTGTTTTTGTTTTTTTATGCTTATTCTTCAACTTTTTTTTTCTTTCCAAATCCATTCCTTTAATATTTGGAATAATTTTTTAAAACAATTTATGAGGTTAAAATTCTTTTTCTATTTCATCCTCTTTATTTTATTTTTCTTTTGAATATAGATTTCATTCATTTTATTTTTATTTATTTTATTTGAGATAATTTTTTTAAATTTTTTTTTCTAGGATTTTTCAATGATTTTAAAAATGACCCGGGTTTTCTTGGTTTTTTTTTAATTGTTGCTCTTTATTGGATTTATTTTAGCTAATCAATATTAAATTGGTTAGGAATTGAGTTTTTTTATTTAGGCCAGGTCTAAGATTTAATGGGTTGCTCGTTTGAGATTTTTGTCTAGGTTTAGACAGTTCGCCTGAGTTTTTTTGGGTTTTCTTTTTCTTTTTTTAAAGGTTATGTTTTTTTTCAGTTTTATCATTCAATATTTATATCATTAGTGATTATGTTTTTTTTGTTTATCTGTCTTCTATATGATTTTTTAACTGGGCATTTTTTGTTGTTTTTTTTTTTTAAGGTTTGTCCATATATCAATGTTTTTGCTCGGTCACGTCTATGCCTCAAGTAACATTTTAAAAAAAAACTAAAAAACATATTTGCATCATAAAACAATTTTTAAAATTGATTTTTTTTTTCACGATTTCATCTTTTAAAATTAAATTGGTTAGGAATCAAATTCTTGATTCAACTTGGGTTTATGATTTCATGAGTTGTGAGTTTTAAATATTCAATCAAGTTTAGGATGATTGCTTAGTTGTTTCCTTTTTTTAAGCTAATGTTTTTTTACCATTTTTTTAGAGTTTTGCCTTGTTATTTTTTTGGTTTGACTTCTATATGGTTAGTCTCAGATTCATGACTACAGTCACCAGTTTCAAAGGTTAATGCGGGTTGATTTTTTTTTTCATTTTTAAATTTATTTATTTTAATTTCATCTTTTAACATTTATGTATTGAAAATTGATCTTCGTGTTTTTTTTAACTTTCCTTTCTAGTGGTACTTTTTTTATGCTTTTATTTCTATTAGGTTATCCTCAATCTTATGTCCATTGTCATGGAGTTTGTTAGTTAACCCAGTTAAATTGAGTTTTTTTTCTTGGTTTTTTTTTAAAATTTCAGTTTCGCCCTTAAACATTGAGTTTTTCAAATTTGGATGGGATCATGTCGGTTTTTTTACCTCATTTTTTGTTATCATTTTTTTGTTATATTTTTTAATTTATATTATTTAAATTATCAATTGATCTGGTAACTTGGGTCTTGGATTTTTTTTCTTAGAATTTTTTTCTTACAAAAAAAAATTAAAAACCAACCTGTGGTAAAGCGCTTGCCACAAATCTAGCAGTTTACTGTGGTAGTTGTGTCATGTCGCTAGCTCTCATTGAGTTGAGATTCCATTGTCTGTGCTATAGGGAGAGGATAATTATCAAGGCAATCAGATTAGCTAGTAGATATGGACTTTTACATCTAATATTTGTTCTCAAAATCATTAATCTAAGAAGAGTCTAGATTCCATCAGAAGATGAAATTTTGTTGATATCTCAAAATTAAAAAATTAGATCATTGTCACTCCTGATCTGACAACAAGGTTTGGACCTTTCTGTTCCAGTTTTCAAGATACCTAATCAGTTATGAAAGTGCTTTCATTGTGTGTGGTTCCCAACTGTTAAGAATCAATCAAGCCATACGGATTAGGTAGGCTAAATTTCACTCTTTCCAGAAGTGGATTGCTATTTAAACTGGTTAATCTTCTGTTGCAGGCTGTTGGAGCTGCCTCTCCGCCAAAGGCGACAATGTATGCATTTTTCTTGTTCTTTGAAGATGTATTCTTTTCTTTTATTTAACTGGATAATAACTTCTTTTCCCTGTAAGTGTTGTGTGTTTCAACTCTAACCCTCTTCTGTAATAACACAGACTTGAAAGACTTGTTTTGTGATGAGAGATTAGGTTGTTTTGAATATGCAAAGGAGATGACGGTAACTGCTGTAATTTACCAGTTCACATCATCATTTCTTTTCAGTATTTTAAGTGGCTCTATGCTTTGTAGGTTGAAGCACAGGATGCTTGTTTGACCAATGATGCAACTTTGACCAAGATGAAATCTTTCCTTGAAGATGCTTTGCGGTCCTCGTGTGAAGGGATTATGGTGAAATCTCTAGATATCGATGCTGGATACTGTCCATCAAAACGGACTGACGCATGGTTAAAGGTTTGATGTTTAATAGTTCTTTTTTTTTGTTATCTTACTACATAAAAATATAAGGATGATTAGTTACTGGTTGAACTGATGTTTCTTTTGCAGGTCAAGAAGGATTATGTTGAAGGACTGAATGATTCTCTTGATTTAGTCCCGATTGGTGCTTGGCATGGAAATGGGAGAAAAGCAGGATGGTAGTAACCTTTTCTTTTTCCTCCCCTTTCATAACAGGGTTTCCTGGAAGATTCTTGTGTCATATTTTCTTCTACTTTCTGTTTGCTATGATATAAATACACGAATTAAATTTATTTTGCTGCTATTGATAAACCGCAATGAAATCATTTTGAACAAGTTGGAGATTGGGGTCTGTACTGCGGCACTCAAGTTCAAAAAATAAGGTCAAAGAATGTAGTTTCAGGAAAAAAGAAACTGAAAGAAGAAAAGGAAAGAAAAGTTTGAATGTGCTGTTATGTTCTTTTCTATTCCATGCACTTGCTAAGTGTTTTGTGGGTGTATCCATGACATGTCAAAGTGATGTTGCTACCCTTGATTATCTGACTTTTATCATGTTGCAGGTATAGTCCATTCCTCATGGCATGCTACAACCCTGAGACTGAGGAATTCCAAAGTGTGTGCCGTGTCATGTCTGGGTTCTCAGATGCTTTTTATATAGAGGTAAATGGATTTCATGATTCTCATGTAGATAAGTCTATGCATATGGGCATGTTATCAAGGGTATGGTGGATTTAAACAGAATTGTCATTAGAAGACTCTTAATTTTTAACATTAAGGGGAAGTACCTTCTGATCTTAAATAAATCTTGAGCAAATTGACATAAACATACTTTCTTCCCAAGTATTTCATTATGAACTTTCTTCCCGAGAATTACATGATGAACTAGAGAAGGGTGGTGGCGCTGTGCATATTTCAGTTAGCCATCTAGGTTTCTATAAGGAGAGTACACTGCTATTTACATAGTCAATTCAGCTAGTTGTGCTGTTAGGAGATTCTCTGATACTTGCTACCTGTAGTGTGGATGGATCAGTAACCCAACAGGTGAACCTTTAGAGTGCAATTCTTATTTCTCACAAAAAAAAAAGTTCATAAGAAAGTAAAGAATGCAATTCATGCACATGTAAAATATTTGAAAAAATTAAGAAAGCATTTCTTGCTCGTCCATTAGTGTCGAGCTGATTTGCCTTACTCTCTGGAGTCTATCATTCTAATCCTCCAAGGTAATAACCGAGTTGCAGATGAAAGAATTCTTCTCTGGAGATAGGATCTTGGCCAAAAAGCCACCATACTATCGAACTGTGGAGGCGCCGGATATGTGGTTTTCTCCAGAAGTTGTTTGGGAAATAAGAGGTGCTGACTTTACAATTTCACCTGTTCACCAGGCCGCTGTAGGTTTAGTTCATCAATCTCGTGGCATCTCCATCAGATTTCCAAGATTTATTCACTCCATATCGGATAGAAATCCAGAGGAATGTAGCACAGCAGCAGATATAGCTGAAATGTTTAATTCTCAAACAAGGAAGATGGACGTGACAGCTGAAAGATGATTATTATCCCAGCAATCTCTACATAAGCCCTTGTTGCCAAAGTTTGTTTTAGGCAATGTGTTAATAGGCTATTCCAATTTTTTGTTTATAAGATGGCCTGTTGCCATGTTTTGTAACCTCTTTTGGCTGTTGCGTAGCCTTGTGATGATGCAAACATGATCCTTAGTCAATTTTTGAATCATTATTGATTGAGAGCCGGAAGTTATTTTAAAAGAATTTTTTATTTTTCTTTGTTTCAATAATTTTTTTTATATTTTAATATTGATTTAATGTGTTGATATTAAAAATAATTTTTTTAAAAAAATTAAAAATATATTTTAATGCATTTATAAAAAAAAAAGTATTTTAAAAACAATTTATATTATAATATCAAATCGGTTCTCAAAGCTTTTCGTTGTGCATTATTTTTTTAGGTCTTGTGGTGTTTTGTTTTTAATTTCTTTTTAACTTTAAATTAATTTTGTTATATATATTTTTGGATAGAATATTAATGTAAAAAAAATTAAATATATATATTATTTTAATTCTTTTCTAAATAAAAAGGCCCTTTCACCACACTTTCAAATCTAAATAGATCTTTTTGCCTCCTCTTCGGCTATTCTATCTGTGGCCATGAAACTTTAATCCTTCTGTCAAGTCCAATATATTCATCGACTTTTTAGGCCCAACATTGGCTCGCCAAGTCTAAAATATTTGCTCGAGAACTGAGCCTGCATGGAACCTTGAGTAAATTATAACTTACATCTCTGTCATTTTGATATTTTTCAAGTCACAGAAACTAACTACTATATTGGCTCGTGCGTTGTAGTAGGTTAGTATTAATTTTTAATATATATATATAATGGTTTAAGTGTCTTGGGTTAGATACTCATGCAAGACAAAGTGTCTTGAGTCTGACAGTTATTTACCCACGCAAAAAGGATTTAATATCTATGTCAAATCCAAAAGTCTTAGGTCTTGCAGCAATGTCAGACCTAAGCAAATTGAATCTGATAACTATATAACACCCAAGCGCACCCAAACGAATTGGGTTTAGTAGCCATGTCACACTTAAGTGTCTTGAGTCTACGAATTGGGTTTAGTAGTCATGTCACACTTAAGTGTCTTGAGTCTAGCAATTATGTTAGACCCACATTACTTGGATCTGGCACCCAGGTAATTAGGATCTTGCTTGTTTGTCAGATTCAAGTAAATGTGCGTTCAACGCAGCCTTTTAAATTTAAAAATAATAAAACAATATTAAAATGTCCCTCATGATTATAGAAATGTACATGAAAAACAGCGTGAAACAAAATTCCCTGGAATGCAAAACTTATTTTTTTGTCTTTTACAAGGCTAAAGATGTATTTTAACTATTTAACAGTTTGTGCAATGTAAAAAGATCTTTGGGCAACAAGTCTTAATTTTGTTAACTTTGGGGATATAATAATATTTTTACTATGCAAATAATCGTCAAAAGACTACTATATTCTCGCTGAAACGTTTAATATCAATGAACCTATGAAAAATACTGAAATACTTCCACAACGAGAGTGTCATAACCCAATTTTTGACCATTTTATTTTAATTATTATTATTATTTTATTTACTGAAAAAAAAATGATGATGATGAAAAAATAATAATAATAATGATGGAAAAAACAAGTAAAATGAAATAAATGAAGAATGAATTAAAATTTGGGTTAAGGGCAAAATGATTGAAAGTTTTGGGGTTTAATTAAACTTTGAAATTAATCTAATTAAGCTTGAAATTAATTTAATTAATCCAAATAAGGGTTTAATTGGAGGATTGATAAATTTTTAGACTTAATTAAGCTTGAAATTAATTTAATTCATCCAATCAAGGGTTTAATTGGAGAATTGATAAGTTTTGAGACTTAATTAAGCTTGGAATTAATTTAATTAATCCAATCAGGGGCTTAATTGAAAAATTGATAAGTTTTAGACTTAATTAGACTTTGGATTTAATTAAATTAATTAAATCAGGGACTTAATTGAAGAAATATTAAAGTTTGGGGTCAAAATTACAAAATTAAACTCCAAGGATCACATTGAAAATGGCGCGCAAATGCAGGGGGCCAATTACAGTTTGAACTAGTGGCTTAATTACAAAACGTTTAAAACTTCAAGGGCCAAAACGCAAATAATCGTTAAACTTCAAAACGACGCCGTCTGTGGATACGCTGTTCATCTTCTGCAATGGACGCCCGCCGCTGCCATCGCTGCCATTACACCTGCAATCAATGGTTGGAAGAAACGGATTGTTCTCTGGCTATAAAAGCCAGAGAACGAAAGGTCACAAGGGAGGGGGGTGAAAAAGGAAGAACCCGAAGACGAAAAAAAGACAGTAGAGAGAGGGACAGAACCGAGGGTGGGGAAAGGAAGAAAAAAAAAGGGGAGAGAGAAGGAGGAACGAAACCAGAAGCGAGAAACACAAAGATACCAGCCAAATTTTTAAGCCTTTTTTAGAACCCTACGACAGAAGTAAACCTTTCCCTCACCATTACCGGCCTAAAACCACGAAACTAGAAACAAGCCAAGAGAGAGAGAAACGGTGTTCTGAAAACAGAGCATAACACAAAAACGAAGAAAATTAAGCCGAAACAGAGACGCAGGAAGGGAATACAACGGGGAAAACAAGCAGAAGGAGTAAAAGGAAATTCGGACCAGAAATACCGCCTTCAGCAATCTCGCGCAAACCCTCTGCAAACGCACCAGGTACGTCTTCTGCTCTGTTTCTCCCGCTTTTCTTTACTTCATTCTCGCTGTTTTTTTTTTAATTCAGTAACAAGGGCCATGCATGCGTGATTTAGATCACGCGTGCCTTGTATGGCCCAGCCGGGTCACTGGCTTGAGCCAGTGACTGGGCTGGGCTGGCTGGGTCTAGCCCAGCCCATGTGGGCTGAGCTGGACCCAGCCCCAAAAATAAAAAAAAATATATAAAAAAAATATAAAAAGTATAAAAATAGGAGAAATAGAAAAATAGAAAAATATGTGTATGCATGATTAAAAATAATATAACTTTACTGGTTTATTCACCAACGCCAGAGTCGGGAATAAAATACTGGTTTAAGGAATAAAATACTGGTTTAAGTTTATATTATTTTTATTCGTTATATTTTTTTATTTAGAAAAAATATATGTGCATGTATGAAAAATAAATTTATTTTTATTTATTTATTTACTGACCCCAAAATCAGGAATAAAAACACTGATTTAATTATTCCCTTTGTTTTTTTATTTAACTACATAAAAATAGAAAAATATGTGAATGCGTAAATTTAGCTTATTTGTTTATTCACTAGCGTTAGAGTCAGGAATAAAAAAATATTAATATAAATTTATTTTATAGCTACGCAATAGTTACCAACGCCAGAGTTGGAATTATCCGTAGTTGAACATTCACTGACGCCAGAGTCAGGAATATTGTGAATAAATCATTAGAACGCAATTTAAGATAAAAACAACAATGCAGTTTGCCTTAGACAGAACGTTTAAGGGGTGATAATATCTTCCCTTTTACGTAACCAGTCCCGAACTATAGAATCTCTATTGACCAGTTAGGGTTCCTGGTGACCATAATACTAGGTGGCGACTCCTAAAACAAGACCTTTTCCCCTTAAAGAACAAGATGCCAGAAATCTGTTCTTTCCATGTAAATATAATATTTTTTAGGGTCGCCGTGATGTCGTGTGCGACAGGATGGCGACTCCACTGGGGACTTAGGATTAAGCTTTGTCTTTTATCTTATTATTGCTATTTTTTTTGTTGTTGTGTTTATTTGTTTTTTTTCTTCCTGCATTTACTGCTTTAGCATGCATCCTTGTTTATGTTGTCATGCATCACTTTGGAAGCACACACTTTACAAACTAGGATAAGTGGGGGAGTAACGGTACCCTAATGGCTTTAGCCTGGGTAAGACTGGTTTCACGAGAAAAATGATAATTTAACTTTATGTGAAAAGACAACATTAGCCTCATCCTAAGCTTTTAGAGCTTAGAAAATCCACTGTGCAAGTCTACATTGGACTGTACTTGGTCCACAATACACTTGCACAAGGTTGCCAGACCCGCGCTTAGGTTTGGCATCAAACATGGTTGTCAGCCCGCTCCTGGGTTTGGCACCAAACATGGTTGTCATACCCAAGAATCTTGGGTCTGACGTGGTTGTCAAACCCAAGCAAACAACAAATAAACAGATGATAATTGTGCATTTTAATTGTCAGGAGAGAGAAAAGAAAGAAAAAACATAAACAATCAATTATTTGCGGCACCACGTGGAAGAGGACACATATGTGCATCTAGTTATGCGGTGGATTGCCAGATTTGACCACCGGAAAGCTTCTCATGCGCCTTCTTAATGGTGCGAGTGTTGCCCACTCGTTGTAGCTCTTCAATTAAAAAATAAAAAATACAACGTGAAAATACTAAAACGCCTCCCATAATCTTCTTAATTACACAACATACCCATGTAAATTTCACTGTCACAATCCACAGTAATATATGTCTATCCACAGTAATATGTGTCTAAAGTCATAGTGAAATCTCCACGCCATTTAGCTTTCTTTATAATTGATTTTCAATTTTAATAATCATTGAAAAATTAAAAAGAAAAGAAAATTAATCGTCCATTGTAACTTATTTTCTTGAGAAAAAAAGTATATCCAACTTGCAAACTAAAGCATTGACATGTTTTATGAAATATGTGAGAATTGTTAATTACTTGTTTTTGGAATATTTCTTATTAAGTAATATCCATAAGAACATGATTATAGATAGGATTTGTTCAGTTTAATATATCATTATTTGTAAATAATATAGATGATATTAGTAGTAAATTTATCAAAATAATAAATATACAAAAACACACGAAGATTTCATTGCGGCTATAGAAAATTGCATGCCTTTGATTTAGGGATGTTTTGGTATTTTCACATAGGCTATCCATCATTATTGATTTGTGTAAGGGTATTTTTTATTATGCAGTATTTTTATGAATAGTAAAATAACGAAAATACCCCTAGAGTATTTTGGTATTTTTGGTTTTTTATATACATTTGAATTACAATGTACCCTTGTATCCGAAAAAATTAATGCATTGGGATAAGGGGTATTAGAGTTTTTTTGCTCTGGTTTTTTTGTTAATTGTTGGTTTGCATGAGGATAGTATTATGATTTACTATTAAAGTTTTTATGGCTTTCAATTTTTATCCTTCAAATCAAGTTTATGAATTTGATTTTTTCAATGATAATAATAATGATTTTAGTTTGATCCCTCTTCTTTTGATTTCTTACAATAATAATAATTGTGATAATAAAATAACAATAATAATATGATTTTTATTTTCATTACCACTATTATTGTTATTTTATTATCACAATTATTATTATTGTAAGAAATCAAAAGAAGAGGGATCAAACTAAAATCACTATTATTATCATTGAAAAAATCAAATTCATAAACTTGATTTGAAGGATAAAAATTGAAAGCCATAAAAACTTTATCAAAAAGACAAAGAGGCAAAAATACAAAATTAAAAGCAGGAGGACCAAATGAAAAATCATTATACAAATTAGAAACCAAGGGTTAAATTAAAATCATATAAAACTTTAACAAAATAGAAAATGACAAAAATATACAAATCAAAAAATTAAAATCATCCGTTTCTAGAATTTTACGGATTGTAAATTTTTAAAATTAACCTAAAGGTTTGACTAAGAATTGCTTTGTTTTATTTATCATTTATTTTAAGCCAATGTGTTTTTAATTTCAACCTTTAATATTTATTTAAATGGAGGTTGAGTTCTATTTATTTTTTAACTTTTTATATTCTTTGTTTTTTTATTTAATTGGGTTATTTTAAGTCTTTTTATTTGTTATTGTTTATTAAATTTATTTTTAAAATTTAAATTTTATTCTTAAGTTAAAAAAATTTAACCTGCATAGCGCAAATCACCGAACTCGATAGGACTAAAATGTAAAACCTTGATAACTCGAGCATTTCCAACTCGGCCCTAGTAATATCCTGAGGCTCCCTCCCAAATCAATTCCCGCTCCCTCATTTCAATTCTCCCGCCATTCCCAAACATTAATAACAAAAACCCTAAAACAAAATTCAATTCCAAGTAACCCTGTAATCACTCTCGATTTTGTGATTAGGTTTTCTTCTGTTTTGGGTTTTAGATGAAGGTTTTAGAGCCTTAGGGTTTTTGTGTTTTGTTTTGATTTGATTTGATAGAAAGACGGTGGATAATGAGTGCAGTGAATCTTACTAACGTTACCGTGCTAGATAATCCGGCGCCCTTTTTGTCCCCGTTTCAGTTCGAGATCTCTTATGAGTGTTTGACTCCTCTTAAAGACGGTACCTTTCTCACTGTGTTTGAATCTGTAGTGCCCTTTCTTTTTTCTTTTTATTAATTTTATTAATTAAAGTTTGAGTTGTTGAGAAACAAAATTGTTTCTATGGATTCTGAACCAAAAATGTGATATGGTTTTTGATTTAAATCCTTAAAAAGGTGGTTTTTCTAGCCCTTTGAGTTGCTCTTTTTTTTTTAAGCTGTTTTTAGGGATTTAGGTTCTGGTGTCAGAAGTTTGTTCTTTAAATAATTTTAGTGATGTGCATGCGTGGTTAAATGTGTTTTTTTTTTAATTGAAATCAAAGATGGTTTGGTTTTAGTGATAGGGCCTATTATTGTTGTGCATCTGACCTGCAATTTATAGTTGCTCATGGGAATTACTTACTGCTCTCGTCTTCTAAGTTGGTGGAATTTCAGGTGTAAACCTGATGCTCTTGTTGTAATCTTACCCATTAGATATGTTAGTTCTTGTCGTTGGTAGGGACCTGATCAGTAACCAAATCTTAGAACATTTTGGCATCTCTTTGATTCTTTGAATGATAACGAACCAGGCCTCTGGTTTTTATTTAACCTGTCATGATTTTTCAGGATATTGCGTCATGATTGCATGAAATTAGTGCCTATGTTTGTCATTGTGAGTAATATTAACTTCAGACTCTTTCTGAAATATCCTGTGCATCAGTGATGCTAGAGAGAATGATCCCTCAACTTCCTTCAATTAATTGCTCAGTGCTTTACTTATAGTGGTACTTTTGTAGCGTACACCTGCCTTTGCAATTGTTGTTTTGAGTCAGATAACCTCCAAGGCTCCAATTAGTTTTCTGTAGATTGTATGGTGTGCAAGGATGTCTCCAAGGGCAAACATGTAGTGCACCAATGGACTTCATGAGAAAAAAAAAGATAAAGAAATCCCAAACTGACGAAATTTGTGGATTGGCATACTTTTATTTACCAGATCTGGATCACATACTTTTTTATTACGGTTTGGAATTCCTTGCATTTTAAGACAAGCATTTTCTGTGTTCTTTGATTGCCAGGACTGCAAGTAATTTTGTTGGTATATTGTGTTTTTATGTATCTTTTAATGTAAATATCCTACATGGTGTAGGAACTTAAATTGATCTTGTTCCTTTTCAGCCCAACTCTGTCTTCTGGATTTTCAACGATGTTTGTTCATCTTATAGAAGAATGTTCCATTTTGTTGTTGTGATGCAGATTTGGAATGGAAACTAATCTATGTGGGGTCTGCTGAGGATGAAACATATGACCAACTGTTGGAGAGTGTGCTTGTTGGGCCTGTCAATGTTGGAAATTATCGTTTTGTCTTACAGGCAATTCTCTTTGAACATTTGTTTAGATTCTTTAAATTAGACTCCTATTTTGTTTCTGATTTGAATAAATTCTGATTCATGCATGCTGTATGTATGCTTTGCAGGCAGACCCACCTGACCCATCAAAGATTCGTGATGAAGATATCATTGGTGTCACAGTACTTTTGTTGACGTGCTCTTATTTAGGTCAGGAATTTGTTCGAGTTGGCTACTATGTGAACAATGATTATGAAGATGAGCAGCTTAGAGAGGAACCTCCACCTAAAGTGTTGATTGATAAGGTCCAAAGAAACATCCTATCTGATAAACCCAGGGTTACAAAGTTCCCCATCAATTTTTATCCTGAAAATACTGAGGGTGCGGAGGAACCTCTTGCGAACGATCAACCTGCTGAAACTGATGGAAATGAAGAACGACTGCCTGCTTCTCCTCATCATTCTTCAGATAAAGAAGGGCCTTAAATTACAATCAGCATCAACTCCTGGCCTCCCAAGTTTCTCATTCAGGTTCATATCATCAGGATTTTAGGTGATGCCTTTTGCCATATATTTTGATGTGCGGAATGTGAACAACTGTTTTAGCTGGAAAGCAAGGAGTGATGGTTGATTTACTGGGCTTTACTGGCTGTTTTTTTTTTTTTTTTGTCATCGATACAGTTGTAGTGCCGAGGTGACTGATTTTGTATTCTAATCGGATGGATTTAGTTTGTGATAAGCTGATAGTATGAATAGATGCATCTTAGGTTCATCAACATTTTATTATATCAATTCGGATCTTGTGATTTCAACATCTAATATACAAAGTGTGTTTCTTTTCTCTGACATGTTTTGTTTTTTTTTTCTTAGAGCAGTGTTCGTGTTTTCCTCTTCTGTAGTGTTGCGAGGTATTTATGCATATGCATATTATGAAACAGCAAAATGATCCCTGCGATCCGCAACAACGATGCTTCAATTTGGATGATAGTCGGGGGTTGATTTGTATCCCTAAGCACTGCTTTTTCACTTTTCTCCAGAGGTAGATACAAGCGGGTGTCGCTCCTAGAATCTATGTAAAAAATAACTTGCTGTGAAGTTTGGTTCTGTCAAAATCTAAATCGAACTTCATTTGTCTGAAAAGGATTCAAATTTTGTTCTTTAACGTTCGAGCAAATTTGAGATTGTTCACTTGCCTAACCTGTACAGTTTTGATGTATTGCTAATGAAAACAAGTACCAATTATACTAGAATCGAACTTTCTTAAAAAAAGAAATGACTACAAAAGCTAATTCATGAAGGATCTTCAACGTAGCTTATGAGTGAAATCACCTTCTACCTCTTCATCCAAAACATTTAATATTGACTATTGAAGGTATTTAGGTTTTTTTACTAGATGTATTAGTTATTGTCAAAATGATTGGAGATAAATAAGTTTTTTTAAAATGCATAGCAAAACAATTAAAATATCCTTGAAAGAAGAAAACATTGTATTTACATAATTATTTTTTTATTATTATCAATTTAGTTGATGGAAAGTTTAATATTTGATCAAATATAATTTTTTTAAAAAAAACATAGTGAAACAATTAAAATATTTTTAAAAGCAAAAACATTATGTCAGCTTAGAGTAATTTAATATTTAATCAAATATAAAAATTAAAAAACAAAAAAGTTAGGGCATGAGTTGTGCACTCTTTAAAGTGCGGGAGGCGCTCGTGCCTTTTAGACAGCACATGCAGTACCTCCTCACATTCAAAAATGTCATTTCGTTGTGTTGTTAAAAGTGTCGTCATGTCCTCTTCTAGGTAATGTGATAAATAGTTTTTTTAAAAAATACATAGTAAAATGATTAAAATATCCTTGAAAGAAAAAAAAAAACATTGTATTTACACAATGATTTTTTCGTTATTATCAATTTAGTTGGAGAATTTAATATTTGATCAAATAAAAAAAACAAAAAAAAACACGATGAAAACTAAAATGCTTTCAAAAGCAAAAAAATTATCATGTCAGCTTAGAGCAATTTAATATTTGACCAAATATAAAATTTAAAAAAAAAGGTTGAGGCATGAGTGGTGCGCTTTTTGAAGTGTGAGAGCGCCCACGCTTTTTAGACAGCACATGCAACACCTCTTCGCATCCAAAAATATCCTTTCGTTGTGTTATTAAAAGTGTTGTTATGTCTTCTTCTTTGTAGTGTGGCACATGTCGATGATGGTGGTTTGGTTTGTCACTGATATGCCCTCTTTTTTTTTCCTTTTCTCTTGCTTCCCTTGAAAATTACAGCTTGACCTCTTTGTTGATTACATTTCAACTCTAATCCTTATTTTTTTTAATTTCTAATTTTTGTTCTTGACCCTTCATAGAAGTTTTATTTATTTTTAATTTCATCATTCAATTCTAATTTACCACATATTTGTTTTTTTAATTTGGTTCTTATTTTTTTATTTTATTTTTGTCTTTTGTTCAATTGATTTTTTCTTTTCAATTTTACTCTTCAATCAAAAATAAAATTTATTTTGTATTTTTATTTTGATCTTCATTTTTTTAATTGTAATTTTTTGTTTTAGGTCCTTGTGTATAATTGATATTCTTTTTCCAAGTTAATCTTTCAATATTTAATAGGTTGGAAGTTAAGCTTCATAATTTTTTTTAGATATGATATTTTTAGTCTAATGTCTTGAGTCACAGGTTTGAAAATTAAACACGAGTTGTTATTATTTATTATATTATTATATTCACTTATCTTGTTTTCAGCTTTGTAATTTTTTATATATTTTTTTATAAAATTATTCTCATCTCCAAACTCAAGTTATAATTTTTTTTATATATATATAACGTATGTACGTTATCTAAACATGAATTTTAATAATAATAAAAAATTTGCGGCGTAGCTCGGCTATACACCGATAGTGAAATACTAAAAGAGCATTGATAATATTTTTTGAAATTATTTCGATCATAGTTGATTTTTATTGACATCTCTCTCAAGGTACAGAGAATTGTTCAAACATGAGCGTTGGATGATAATGGAGAAGGGCATCATTATCAAACCAAACGGGAGAAAGCTATCAAATAAATCAATCTCTCTCAAAGAAGTTCCACTGTATTCATTTGTTCTTAGATTTATCCCTTGATTTCCCGTTGAAAAAGAAAAAAGAAAAAATAAGAATTTCTGAAAAACAGAGATGAAAAGGAATGGAACAAGCACAGAAAGAATCATTACCTTTTATTCCCGAATCCTTTCCCCTCTCATTTTTTTTAATCATTACAAAAAAAAACAGTGCAAGGGAAGGAAAGGAGCAGATAATCTGTGTTCTCTGCAAATATAATTTGCGTGATTCTATAAATAAAACTTTGAATGATCCTTTCAATCAGTGATACAAAGCTCAAAGACACGATTCAACAGGGTAGCAACCGATTTCAAAATAACTTTGACAAGGCTTTTCAGCTTGGCCTTGATTCTTGGAGAAAAGTTGAAAGAAAGACATCAGAGCAAATACACTATTATACATAGTACCCGGTTAATGTCCCAGAAAAGCAGAGTGTTAAGCGAAATTTCAGTGCTATCCAAACAAAAGAAAGCCCGGTGCAATGCCAGATCTTACAAACATAAAGTTGAAGGGGACGAAGAAACAAATAATTGTCAGCTGGAATTTATCATGCCAAGATTTAAGAGAATACAGTACATGTACGCCGCATGTTAGTAACTCTGCAAATAAAGCAGCAAACACAAATGAAGCTTTCTTCACTTCTCATTTTTACGCCTTTTCTTGGGAGGACTTTTTGTTTTTGATGTTGTTTTCTCCATGCTTGCAGCGTTCCCCTCTTTCTGCAGATAAAATAAAGGAGTCAAACAACCTCACACAATAATTTAACTCAAACATACAAATGAAAGTAAACAAACAGATAATTTATACCCTCTTTTTTAATCTCTTTAACTAAACATACACACGGAAGTAAACAAACAGACGATTTATACCCTCTTTTTTATTCTCTTCCTTTGCCGCTGCCGCCCTTTATTTTTCTTTGTCGATTTAGCCTATAAGATAAGTCAAAACTAGATTAGCCACAGGGATATCTGATGTTCAATAAGCCAATTTGCTCATTTAGTTTCAAGAAGAAGCAACCTGTGCAAGAGCTACAGTTCGAGCATGTCTCTCTGCATGTGTCTCCTCGTCCAAGTTCTCAATTTCCCCATCACTGTTAAGCATTACCTTCAGCCTATTTTCCTTCATCAATTTCTCAGATCGAGCATGTCTCTACAACCAAAAACAAAACTTCATTAATTAATGTAAGGCTAAAGCTAAGTACCAGCTTTCAAAGCTCTCAATTCCATGCCAATCAATTTGAAAGTAAATGCAGTTACGGAGAGTTATGTTCGTGTCATCCATGTCATGGTAAGATACTAACAAATTCTCATCTTATAACCACACAAAATAGTTCATTGATGCAGCCAACAATACTCAATGTTCCACATGGAAAAGTGATAGCGAATAATGTTTTATATTAATGACTGCTATTGAACATGGATGCTCCATACCCTGTTTTTCATAAAAATAGAAAAAAGATTGAAATGATAATACAAGAAAAATAAATGAAAAGGATATGATTATGCTGGCCTGCATAATTCATCTAACAGAGAATACAAAAAAAAAAAAAAAGGGTAGGAGGAGAGAAAAGAGTGAATTACATCTACAATGACATTGGAAAGAACAAAAAGAAAAGAGCAAAACAATCTATTTGATCGAATAACTATATCATGTACAAGTCACCTTATCAACTGGTACTGTTTCCTTGCACATTAGATTCCAAATGGTGGGGTATAGAATTGTTAGCACAAAATTCATTTTCAGAACGAAATAGAAACACGCAATGCCTTACCTTAGAGCTAAGATGGGCCCTCATAGTCTCCTCAGTCAAACAGATAATTCGAGGGCAGATCCTGCACTTATAAACTGATTTGCACTTTAATATACAATCTGGAATATCATCTGGTAATGATTCCTCATCAGCTGTGGCATTAGATTGCTTCTTGAGTATTTCAATGCCAGTACAGGTTTCTCTGTCATCTGCAGTTTCATCATCTTCAGACATCTCAAAATAATAATCCAGTTTTGAATGCAAGTGTTAAGTTGTCCATTAACGTAACAAATCAAACAGGATGAATTGGTTAGTAACCATCCACAACTACTAAACATCTTAGACCTGAACAAGGGCTCAAAATAACAGACAAAAGTTGCACATAGGGTCATAGTATAGTGGAAAAAGCATACTCGAAACAATCATTCAGAATGCCAAGGATAATTAACCTATGCTACCAATACTATGACAGTTCCAATTGTAACAAACATGAGTCATTTGATCCCTCAAAAAGAATCATAGAGGACAGTTATCCTCCAATATGCATATAGCCTTCCTACTTGAAAAAAATCTCAATACCATAAATGAAAAAAATAAATCCTACCTGATGAATAACCATCAATCACATTTGCTGAGCTATCCTCACTCTCATAACCTGCAACATATCAATGAGCCATAAGAAACCAGTCAGTCAGCAACATACTAATCAAAAGGAAAACCAGTTTACTTGCTAAAAGAGAAGCTTTTCAAGAAAACAAGCAAATAACTAAACATCATAAAAATTTAAATACATGATGGCATGAAAAATAAAACACAATTTGCTAGTAATAAACTATCAGAATGGCTGCCAAATTCACTTCTCTATAAAGACCAAAACTTTTCACTAATATCAACAATCTAACTCAGACCCACTAATCCAAATTAAGTAAAACACAGAATTAACAACAAACCTGATGATGATGATGATGAAGCCTCCGACTCGCTTTCCTCTTTTGGCTCAGCAACTGCACCATCATCCTCAGATTCACTGTTTTCTTCTGGGTCAGCAACCACATCATCCTCTGATTGTTCAGTAGCGCCAGCTTCAGAATCCGAGGAAGATGATGATGAATCAGAGGAAGCTTCATCCTTCTCTCCATGCTCTGATTTAAAAAATCTCCTCTTTATCATGTTTTTTCCGAAGTAGCAAGCAATTATGGTTAAGTCAAATTGAATAAGAGGCGACGGCTTGCTCGCAAAGAGACCAGGGTTTTGGGTTTAGCAGGTGACAACTGCGAGTGAGAGAGGCTCAGAGAGAGAGAGAGAGGGGAGTTCGTGTTTGGTAAGAAACCCGGCCCAGTATTGGTCAAGGCCCATTTCTTAAATCTTTCCAATCTTTTTTCTCTACTTCAAAGAATTTTTTTAAGGGTTTCGTATTTCTAGTTTTCCTTCTTCTTGTTTTTCCCTTTAATGGAAAAAATTGAAAAAATTTCAAGTCGAGAAAGGCCACGAGATTATTAGATTATTAGTGATAATTATTTGATTATTGAACCAGAAGAAAAGAAATGCAACGATTCTGTTGTGTTTGGTGCAAGAAATTAGGTTGACAACAAAGTTAATATGTAAGAAAAAGACAGCAAGTTGTTAGATACAATTTGAGGTTTGAGCTAATTCAACATTCAAGTCGTTATTGATAAATTAACTATAGAATAATATTATTTAGATAAAAAATTAAAAAAAAATAGAGTTGATCTAGTAAATTCTTATTTAAATTTGGTTCAGTAAATTAAACCGATTAAATTTAATCAAGTTAATTTTTAAAATTAATTTAAAATAAAATTCTGGATTATGATTAAAAAAATGTAATTATAGAAAAATTAATCAATTGTCCACGACTTAGGCATTAGAATAATTTACAGAGAAATAAAAATGGATTTGCTTTAAGCATGGGAGCTCTATCATCTCTTAAATATAGATAGCAGTTGCAGATAGTGTAAATAAAGTGTATTAAAATCTAATTATAGTTGTTTTTTAAAGTATTTTTTATTTAAAAATATATTAAAATAATATTTTTTATTTTTAAAAAATTATTTTAAAATTAATATATCAAAATAATTTAAAAATATTAAAAATATATTAATTTGAAGTAAATAAATTAAAAAAATAAATATTTTTAAAATATAAAAACAAAGACGAGAAGGAGAGAGTGGAGGGGCAAATGCAACTGTCATGGCTAATGGGTCCATCCTCCTTTCTTTATTTATTTCAATAAAATAAGGTTTCGTAGATGTATTGATTCAAATCTTTTCTTGCGTCGTTCAATCCTGATCTCCGGCTACTTTTTTTTTTAATATATTTTTTAAAAAAATTTAATTTAATATTTTTTTAATATATTAATATAAAAAATATTATTTTAATATATCTTTAATTAAAAATACTTTTAAAATAAATTCTATCACCCTCTCAAAAGTAAATTAATTTTTTTTAAATTTTTTTATATTATTTTAATAGGGTAAGATTAAAAATAAAAAATATTATTTTAATATATTTTTAAATAATACTAACACTTAAAAAAAAAAATTCTTTACTGGTATACCTACCCAACATCACCAGACCACGTGTTCAGCAACGACCCGCGACCTTCCTTTTTGAGATAATTAATTAATAATCATCCCGCCAATTAAAGAGCGCAGAATTCAAAATCAATTTCGCTTTGTCTAGGTTAATACCGTCTTTTCATCACCTCCGATGCTTTTCCTATCAACACAAGAACCTACCGCCAAACACGTGCCAATTATTCTAATCTCTCTTCGCTCATGTAACACAAAAGGAAAATAAATAAATAGTTGATAAATCTATTGTTCTTAAATACTACTAATAATAAATAAATAAAAACACTAAGATTTCATACTTGTAAAATGAAAAAAATCATTAGAATTACATTCCAAAATGCAAAATAAATTAAGACAACTCAGGGTTGATTATTGATACAATGTATAATTTCTCATATTTTTTTCTTGTTAACAATAGTTTGTTTTCTAAGTTCCCGAAATTTTTTCTTTTTGCAATTAAATTATTGAATTTTATATATTTTTTAATTTTATTCTTACAAGTTATATTAATATGATTTTATGTGTTATGATATCTTTTTTGCGTATTCAATGTTCATAAAATATTCCATCATTAAACAAAAAATTAAAGATTAATTCTATAAAATAGATTTTTAGTTTATTATTAAAAAAAGAAGACCAAGAATAACATAAAAAAACATATCTTATTTTTTCATTTACAGCATTCAAAGTGCATAGAAAACACCAATATATTCCCTCAAAATTTAATTTTTTGAATATCTTATCTCTTTTCTTTTATGTTTTTATCATTCAAATCCTAAAATTTATTTTAGTCATGTTTCAATTCATGAATGTTTAAAGAGGAGAGAGAAAGTATTTGACAAATCAAATTCCAACTATAAAAAAAATATCAATCTTAGTATTAGTTTATTCATCTTAGAAATGAGAGTTTAATGAAGATGATTTTGCTTTTCAAACCTTGAAAAAATTAATTGAGACCTAAGAATTTTACTTTGATTTATGATTTTTAAACGAATTAATAGCTCTATAGATTTCTAGGATGTTTTTAGACGAGAACAAGTTAAAATTTTAGTTTTTGAGATCACAAAACTCGAATCCTAATTTTCTAGTCATCAAATGTAATTGGAAAATGTTTATGATAATAACATGTCATCTTCGATAACATATTATTTGTGAAAATAGACTATATGACATCTGTAATATTAAAAAAAAAACTTGGATTAATGATGTGTCATCCACTTTTAATAAAAAAAAAACTTAACTAAGCTCGCTTGAGCTTTTTTATTTTAGATCAAGCACTCGAGCCTCATCTGCTAGGCTCAGTAATGCATGACCTCCTTTTATTTTTTAAATTTAATTTTTAATTACTATCTTCTCTTTCATGTTTTAAATTATTTTTTTATTTAAATAATGATTCATCCTTTGGATTATTTCTATAATCTTATAATATCTCAATGAGATTATTATAATTTATCACCAATCTTGTAAATTTTTGGAAAGATAAGTTGTATTTGCACCATGCATGCATTTATAAAAACAAAATCATATGTATTTAGTGATTAAAATTAATCTCCAAGATAAATAAGAGAAAACATATAAAATGAATGGACAACTAAGGAGATTTTTTTTTTCATCTATCTTTTGCTTCTTAAAAGGAAGATAAACTTTTATTATAATTTCTAATTAGTATTAACAATTTTTTTAATAATTTACGGTTCATATATTTCTCAATTTAATTTATAAAACAAAAGCATCGTTTTTCTATTTCTCAATTAAAAAATGTTATGAAATTGAAAAACACATCCATGACAATATAATCTTTTTATTTTGTATTACAAGTTGGCTTGGAATCCCACCCCCAACACAACCCGGGAACACTGGCGAGCCTAATCTGGAAAATTATATACCAAAGCAAGAGAGAGGTGAGAAGCTAAATAAAGAAAGAAGAGGAAATCTCAGGCTAGTTTTTATACACTGATCACCAATTCAAGTCTTGACTTAGTGCCCTGTTTGTTACAACATGGGACACAAATCCCATTGTTTTAGCCTAAATTAGTTTGATTCTTCGGGCTACGCTGCAAGGTGAAGCAACCTTTTTTTCAACGTGCACCTGTGGCCTACATTTTTAAAAAATAAAAACTAAAACTAAAACAAATAAAATTATTATCATTACTATTATTAATAATAAGTAATATTATCCCTATTATTATTACCATTATAACCACCACCACCACCACTATTATTATTATTATTATTATTACCACCACAACTATTACTAACATTATCATTATTAATAATAATAATAATATTCTTGCTATTATTATTATTATTATTATTATTATTATTATTATTATTATTATTATTATTTTAACAACCATTACCACAATTATCATCACTATTATTATTATGGTTGTTATTACAATTGTCACTATCTATATTATTACAACAATTGTTACTATCAGTACTATTTTTCTTCTTCTTCTTTTTCTTTATCGTATTATTATTATTAGTAGTAACAGTAATAGTAATAATAACAACAATATTGTTACCATTACCATCACCACAACTATTATTATTATCACCACTAGTTTTATTATTGTTGCTGTTGTTGTTATCAATATCATCATCATCATTGTTGTTGTTATTATTGCTGTTATAATTACTAATTTAATTGTTGTTGTTGTTGTTATCATCAATAATAGTATTATTTTTATTATCATCATCATCATTAATAATAATAATTATTATAACTAACATTACAATTATTTTTATTTTTATTAGTATCATCATTATTATTAATATTACCATGACTATTACAATTATTTCAATTACTATTATTATTGTTATTGTTGTTGAGAAAATAAAAACTATGAACTTGATTTGAAGGATGTAATTAAAAATTATAAAAACTTTAACAAAAAAATCAAGAAAAACAATAAAAACTCAAAAGAAAATGGACCAAATTAAAATAATTATTATCATGAAAAAACAAAAATCATAAACTTAATTTAAATATATAATTGAAAGCTAGAAGGACCAGATTGAAAATATCTTATATATACAAATTAAACTTTAAGGGCTAATTTGAAAACAAATAAAATTTTAATAAAACAAAAAATAACTAAAAACATCAAATTAAAAGTTAAAGGATTGGATCTGAAATAACAATAATGATAAGAACCATAGTGTATTTACTAGGAGAAAGAAACGAAGGAAGAAAAAAAAAAATCAATGGTAATACACCGGCCATACTTGAGGAACGCACACCAGATAAATATGTATTATTATTAGTGAATAGAAAACGTGAGAGGAGCTACAGTGATGCATCTTACCGTTTTTTAACAACTATTAAAATTAGAAGTTCGAGAATATATATATATATATTGTCACACCGAGAAATTAATTACATAAGAATTCAAAAATACAAAGATGCAAAGAATATTTTTAAAATTACAGTTCTAAATTACAAGTTCTAAATTATATAAAAAAATGAATTTTTTAAACCCTAAATAGTAAAGAAAACTCAATTTAAATATCGGTAATTTTTAGCTCTAGAATTGTTTTTAATATGTTTAGAAAAATAAACTACACAATTCTATTTATATTATTTTTAAAAACTAAATCCACAATTTTTATATTAATAAATAATCCAAGATTTCTAAAGTGAAGTCATAGAGAGCTCTAACAATTAAAAAAGTAACACATAAAAAAAAATAAAATCTTATAAAAAAATAAAATAAAAATAATCATGCAAGAATTATCCATGCTCATCCCACATCACTAGTCAATTGAACATGTAGATTATTCAAGATCGCACAAGAGCATGTTTTCAAATCAGTAAGTGCAGCAATCAAGATTAAAATCAAGTTCAAAGAAAAAGAAATGTGAATTTAAAATACACCCTTCCCCATATGACAAAATCCTCAGCACAAACCTAAAAATTCCCAGCAAATGATCTCCTACCTATAAACACCTCACCCGCAACCCAACAAGCCTCGTATCCAAATCAAATTCCTCCTCCCTCACCCCACCCCACCCCACCCGACCAAACCAAACTCCATTGCTCCTCTTTCATGGCAGAATCCAATTCCCAAACCACCTCACAAACCCTCATCGACGGCAACACCCTCGCCGCCAAATCTCTCGTCGCCTACGGCATAACCCATATGTTTGGCGTCGTGGGTATTCCAGTAACCTCCTTTGCCAATCGTGCTGTGGCCGCTGGAATCCGTTTCATTGCCTTTCACAACGAGCAATCTGCTGGGTACGCTGCCTCTGCGTACGGTTACCTCACCGGCCGGCCTGGGATTCTCCTAACAGTCTCTGGGCCGGGTTGCGTTCATGGGCTTGCTGGATTGTCCAATGCCATGATTAATACATGGCCTATGGTCTTGATCTCGGGTTCTTGCGATCAAAACGATGTTGGTAGAGGTGATTTTCAAGAACTTAACCAAATTGAAGCTGCAAAACCGTTTTCCAAACATTTAGGTAAAGCTAAAGACATTAAAGAAATACCTAAATGTTTTTTCGAAGCGCTTGATTCTGCTGTTTTGGGCCGGCCTGGTGGGTGTTACTTAGATCTTCCAACTGATGTTTTGCATCAGACAATATCGGAATCCGAGGCGGATAGTTTGATAAAATATGCTGCGGATGTTTCAGAAATTGAAAAGGGTGCGAAAAAGATTACTACTGCAAGTTTGGAAGTTGAAAGGGCGGTGGATTTGCTTAGAAATGCTGAAAGGCCATTGATTGTGTTTGGAAAAGGTGCTGCTTATGCCCGTGCGGAGAATGAGTTGAAGAGATTAGTGGAAAGTACTGGGATTCCGTTTTTGCCAACCCCTATGGGAAAAGGGTTGTTGCCTGATACACATGAACTTGCTGCTAGTGCCGCGAGGTCACTTGCTATTGGGAAATGCGATGTTGCGCTTGTGGTTGGCGCGAGGCTTAATTGGTTGTTGCATTTCGGGGAACCGCCAAAGTGGTCTAAGGATGTGAAGTTTATTTTGGTTGATGTTAGCGAGGAGGAGATTGAGTTGAGGAAGCCACATTTGGGCTTAGTTGGAGATGCAAAAAAGGTGTTGGAATTGGTAAATAAGGAGATCAAGGAGGATCCTTTTTGTTTGGGGAAGAATCATCCGTGGTTGGAGGCGATTTCAAAGAAGGCTAGGGACAATGTGTCGAGAATGGAGGCACAGCTGGCTAAGGATGTTGTGCCGTTTAATTTTTTGACGCCAATGAGGATTATTAGAAATGCGATCTTAGAAGTGGGGAGTCCTGCACCGGTATTGGTTTCAGAGGGGGCGAATACAATGGATGTTGGCAGGGCTGTTTTGGTTCAGACCGAGCCAAGGACGAGGTTGGATGCTGGAACTTGGGGGACTATGGGTGTTGGTTTGGGTTATTGCATTGCCGCTGCAGTTGCTGAGCCTCATCGCCTTGTGGTTGCAGTTGAGGGCGACTCTGGATTTGGGTTCAGTGCGATGGAAGTTGAGGTATGAGCCTTTACTCATTACTACAATCGTGTTTACATTTTTCGTGTTGAGAACTTTTTGTGATATTTGATTGTTCTAACATTCGAATATGATGTGCTTTTATCACTCTCTGTTTCTTGGATACTGCAGCTAGCTGTTTACTGCACTTATTTTTATGTGTATTTTAAAGGGGGACTATCTTTGTTAGAAGATCGAGAAAGTTTTTGTAATTGTTTTTCTGTAACTCCTTTCACTCTTTCAGAGAAATTCAGATGAATAGTTAGATTAAAATATTTTTTGAGATTATGGTATGGTTGTTTTTCAAGTGTTTTTTATTTAGAAATATATTAAAATAGTATATTTTTTTAAAATTTGTTTTTGGAACGATTCAAAATTATATAAAAAAATTAATTTGATTTTTTTTTTTCAAAAGCACCTTTTAAGGCAAAAACAAACACACTAGATAAAAACTGTGCAATGCGCATTTGGGAGTGCCTTTGCACTTACAATTGTCTTATCATGCATTCTGTTACTTGTATTTCTGACCGTTGTAGAACCATTTCAATTGAGTGAAAGATCGAATGAGTCCTTTCTGTTTCTTTTGTTTTGTGTTTTTACCCCGAAGTCACTTCAAAATTATTTCTCGTTGGTAACATCAAGCCACAAACCAAAACATCCATTGCATACATGGAATCATTGTTAGTGTCGCACATAGCCATTTATCTCCACATGATTTTGTCTGCATCTTTTAAATGTATCGTAGTCAAGCTATTGGAGACCAAAATTTTCTTTGCACTTTTGAAGATTAAGATTAAGATTAAGATTTTCTTTGACGTGATAAATGAATTGACCAAGTCAAGTCAAATTTACTAAAACTGTGTTTTTTTTTCTTTTCTTTTGAAGATTAAGATTAATGAAATATTGGACGAATGTAAAGCATTTCACCATAAATTATCGGTTAAAAAACATATGTAAACAGATTAACTAATTAGTAAAGGAGCTTAGCTATTCTCTCACAAAAAAGATTTCATTAAAAGTCACTTAGTCCATCCAAAAACTTTAAGATATAAATTCTATTTAAGACACTTTTAATGGTGAATATAAATGGGTCATTCATTAGGTTGTAAATGACATTTTTGTATATCCAAAAACACATAGTGCATGCATCAACCACTGGAAAAGGAAAATTTTTGTGCACCAATACTGTTTGATTCCTTTTAATTTCATTCATAATTTTTTTTTTATCAAATCAGAAAATGGAAGCTGTTATCTTGTGAAATCTCTTTATTATTGTTGCCTTAAAAGTTAAATGTCTACTATTCTTTCCAACAAAAAGCACCATTTTATCAAATGCTGAATATCTGGGCTATCCAAATGTCAGCTAATGAGAGTACCACTTCTTTGTCTTCCATTTTCTAATCTTATTATTATATTAGACTAGATATGCAGTCATAAAATGTTATGCATTTCCTTGCAAAGGGTTAACTTTTATGTAGTTTGAAGTTTGTTTGGAATCAGAAGTTCATGTACATGCATGTCTATGTTTCATTGGAAAAGATGTCTATGCGATGCATGGGGTATGAACTTACTTGACTAGTATACTTTGGGAATTTAAAGAAAATAGCAGATTTATAGTATTAAGTAGTATACTATGTGATGTGTGGCTTAGCTTATTATATTACATTGGTCAAAGTACATTTGCTCTTAAAAAGTTTCAAGGAATGGGAAATATCACTCTAAAACCAGCTGTATGCTGGTCTTCGAATAACCTTTTTATTCATCACTGAACTGTACCTTTTAGCAAGTTAGTCATGCATAGTTTTCGATCATTGTGTTTTCTGCAGTCATGAAGCATTTGTCTTAGAATTAAAAGATTTTAGGGGTTATGGGTGAAAATGAATGCGGTGGTATGAAAGCATATATAGATTTTGATAAAATCTCAATCGGTTTAACTAATCTGCAGATGCCTTTGTTGTTTTCTGCACTTTCTTGAGAAGGTTTGTATAAGGTCTCTTTTATGAATTAGATGAGAAAAAAATAATTATAATAATTAAAGAAAAGACAATGCACCTGTTGAATTTTTAAAGTCAACCTTTGTTTTTGCTTGCCTCATGATATAAAATAAAAATAACAGGTTACATTTATATTGTAAAATCTTTTGTAGACATTGGTTCGTTACCAGCTGCCCGTGGTCGTGATAGTTTTTAACAATGGTGGTGTTTATGGTGGTGATCGGAGGAACCCTGAAGAAATTACAGGGCCTTTTAAAGACGATCCAGCACCCACTTCTTTTGTCCCTGGTGCTGCTTATCACGTTTTAATTGAAGCTTTCGGGGGGAAGGGTTATCTTGTCGGGACACCTGATGAACTCAAGTCTGCCCTTTCCGAATCCTTCACTGCAAGAAAGCCAGCTGTAATAAATGTCACCATCGACCCTTATGCTGGTGCGGAAAGTGGTAGGATGCAGCACAAAAACTGAGGTAGCCTTCACACGTCTCATTTGTTTTAATCTGTACATCTCTTGGCTGAACTGGTTTTGCAGGATCCCATTTAATAATGTAAAATCACTCGAGTACCGTCTGTTTCTCCTGTTAGATCTTCTTCTGCAGGCATGCATGCTGAAGAAGCATAAACTAGTAATAAAACACAGTGTTACACCTTCTTTTGTAGTATCCTGGCTCGAGGAGGGGTTTGGCAAGGACAAGGCTGTAGTTTGATATATGTGTATAGGATTGATATGGCAGTCATATAATGATGGTGATCGAATTAAGTGCTGGGTTCTCATTGTACCCGTTTGTTTACAGAATTGCAATCAAAGAAACAGACTTCAGTACATGGTAAAAATTGAAATTTAGTTAAGCGTAGAATTGAACATGGCATTTTGTTTTTCATTTTCTTTTTTGCATCAACCATGGAGGCTGGTTTATTTATTATCACTTGAAGAACAGACAGGCTGCGTGCTGATGGCCTGACAAATCAACCTTCCCTAGCCCTCAGCCCTCCATATATGAGCTGTGTATCAAATGGGTAGATGTATTGACCATACCTTTTTTTGATGGACCTTGCCAATATCAACTTTCCCTACCTTCTTTATTTTTGGTTTCAGTAGATGGATTCTTTATCAAAACCATACCTTCTTTATTGGTTCTAATAATTTCCAATAAATGATTTAATTTATTGGTATCTCGATTAATCTTTTAAGACCTTGAAATTAAAAATCAGATAAGTTTCTAGTTATTCTAAGATTTGTGGTACTCGAACTATTTTTTAAAAATAAACTCAGAACTTAATTAATTGAGCTATATACAGTTTTTTTGACATGATAAGATGCTATACAATAAAGTGATGCCTCTGCTGGACGAGGTTTGCTTTTTCGCATTTTGTCCCACATTTGAATCGGCGGAGCTACAAGGATAAAGTAGAATATTCAAGAGACTTGGCCTATGATTCTACTAATTATTAATGATATAGTAATAATTCTGCTTCAAATGCATATAATTTCGGAGGCCTTTTCCACATTGTGCTTAATTTTGTATATATTTTGGTTCAGTAAATGGCCAGAAAAAAAGTATACTTGAGTGATTTGGCTCTACTTGGACGCCGGACTCATAGTAAAAGGTGCCTTGCGTGGTGAATTATAGGCAATATATTCATTTAAAATTAGATATGCAAACAGTGCATGCTGTGGACAAAAACATTTACTCCTTTTCAAGGCTAAAAGGACACTCAAGTCACTAAAATAATTAATATTTTTTTTAACACATATATCATTGTATAAACCACCAAATAACTTCGATGTAGAATCAAACAAAATCGTTTACTCCAGATAGAATCAAAGACCATATAAATCCACTCTACGTAGAACGCAAGAAGCGTTTTCTCTTGATTAGTTCAAACCACCATTTCGGAGAAGAATATTGACTTGTCACTGGCTAGTATATACTGTTATGGAAGAGGTGGAAGAGATCGGGAAAGAGAGGAAATGGCTGATAACATGGGGTGGATTTGTGGAGGAGCTCAAGGAGGTGAGCTACATAGCTGCACCAATGGTGGCTGTTACGGTGTTGCAGTATCTACTACAAGTTGTGTCTGTAATAATCGTAGGACACCTTGGTCAGCTCGCCCTCTCTGGTGTTGCCCTAGCCACCTCCATCAACAATGTTACTGGATTTAGCCTACTTGTAAGTCTCCTGATTCTCTTCTTACATTGTTCTACTCTCTCCTCAGAACGTTCTCTTTGTACATTGTCCAACAAGTGCTATCCCATGTGCGCATCTGGTTGAGATTAATCATGTATCCATATCATGATTGATGTTTTAGATTTTCGATATACACATTTCAAATTCGTATAATCATTGTTATAGATCAAACTAATTTTTTTTTAAAGATTTTAAAAAAATATTAAGAGTGTAGAGATATTTTAAGTAGTTTCAATAAATTCAAACGATCTTGAAATCTGCCAACTCGGTTTCTTGTCTAGTTCGAGTTTCAAATTAAACCGTGTGAGAGCTAACCCAGAGTGAATCATTTAATTTAATGGGTTCAAATATAATTTGGATAATCAGTAAAAACATGATATAACTTTAAAAAAAACTTTAAAACGATATTTTTTAAAAAAATATTGAGACGATACCTAATTGGATCGACCTCGGTCATCTTGTGACCTGGATCATGGACTTCAATGACTTTAATAACTTTTTTTTTGTAAATTATTTTTATTTAATTTTATGATAAAATTAGATACTTGTAAAATTAAACACTAACCCTTAAAAAGATGTTTATTTAAGATCTTAATAACCCTATATAAAGTTGAAAAAAATAAACCATGAATTTCATTTCCTAACCAATCCAATATTGAAAAAGAGTTAAATTAAAAAAAAAACTATTAGAAAAATTAAAGGACCAAAACCTAAAAAAATATATATATCAAGTTTGATGGGTAAACCCGCTACACCCGTGCATCGGGTAATGAACTTCATTGAGATTATTGACTTGTTTTTTTTAAACTATTGTTTATTTAACTATACGATGACAAAAATAAACAATTGCAAAACTAAGTATTAAACCAATATTGAGAGTTTTTTTTTAAGAGTATGACAACCTAATATAAAAAAAAACGAAACAAATTATAAAACTCAATTCTCAATCAGTCCAATATCTAAGAATAAAATAAAAAAATGAATTTTTTTAAAAAGAAAAGTTTAACTTGCCAAACCTGTCAAAAGACCCATATACTTTTTATAATTTAATAACATATTTTGTTTTCTAAAAATATTTTCTTTTATCTATATGATAAAAAATAGACGATCACACAATAAAGTTCAATTAAAAAAAAGTATCAAAACTCACAAAACCAGATTATTGACTTCTTAAAGTTTAATAACTTAAATTTTTTAAAATTATTTTTTTATTTAACTAAATTTTTTTAAAAGTAGATCATACCACAATGCTGATATATGTTTTTGATACTGCAATAACCATATAAAAGAAAAATTAAAATAAATTATCAACTCTAAATCCCCATAAACACATCATATAAGGACTAAATTAAAAAAAAACAATAACCAAAGAAAAAATGGGGTCAAAATATAAAAAAAACAACATTGTGGATTACTAATCTACAATGCTAATGACTGTGAGAAATTAATGTTTTTATTTTTTATTTAATTATATTTTTTAAAAAATAAACCATACTGCGATGATAAGATATTTTTCTAATACCAACTTCATATTAAAAAAATAATATTTCCCCACACCTCTTAGCTTTGTAATTAATAATTAATTTTTAATGTGATAGAAAGAGAGGTGCATATTATATAAAATGTATTTATGCTTCATTAGTTTAGGCTATTAGAATAGGGGTGGTGTCCATCTTGTAAACTCTCGTGCGTGCAAGATCAATGTGGACGCGGACACTCAAGCATCTCCCTAAATGTGGCTCGGCTCGGGATGACTGGTGATTGTGGTTTGGCTGGGATAACTTCTTTTTTTTTTTTGTTGCCCTATGACTTTTTTTCTTTACGGTTGATTAAGAAAATAATTTTTTACGATATTACTATGCTTTTTAATTATGGATGCTTAATTGATTTATAAGCCAATAATCATGTAACCAGGATAATAATTAATTAATTAATTAATTAATTAATTAATTAATTAATATTATCCTCCTAAACAAAATTTTAGATGAAAAAAACGAGAATACAAAAATTTGCAGACGTTAATTTCTTGCTTCGGTCCCGTTTGGGAACGCGGCTGCGTTCTAAAAAAATTTTAATTTTTTTTTTTACTAAAATTTAATATGGTTTGTACGTTTTGGATCGTTTTGATGTGCTGATGTCAAAAATGATTTTTAAAAAATAAAAAAACATCGTTGGCATGCATTTTGGCACGAAAAGTTATTTGAAAAACACCCGCAACCACACTGCCAAACACGCTGTTCATCTCCCACATTGGTTTTTTTTGGGAGAAAACCAATGCTTCTCCTCCCACGTTTTCTTTTTAGGAAAGAACTTTATTTTTATCTCTAACACAGTACTTATTCTCAATTTCATCAATAAATATTATTTTGTAATTTCAACCCTAATGCATGGCCTTTTTGGATAAAAATCTTCACATTTTTTAGTACAAAATATCAAAACCATCTAGATCCATTTCTTTGCATGAAATAAAATATTAAGAGACATGGATAAAAATACTCTATTAAAAAAAAACTTTATTTAGTGATACGAATTATATGAATATAAATATCCGAAAACTCATACCAAAATAGATAAACAATTTAGAAAAACCACAATTTAAGTTTGAATAAAAACCTTGATATAGAGATAACCTTACATCTAAGAATTAAATATATTGAAAATTAAATTTGGACTTGTTAATTATAGTGAAACAAGAATTTGAAGTATACAAAGACATCATAAAGTCAATTATATTTTGATAAGTCAGTTGTTGATCTTTGTCCAAGCAAAAAAAATAAAAATATTGCATTATACAAAACACAAGTTTATTCAAAACTTCATGAATGTCAAACTTTATAGCAAATTAAAATAAAATATATAATTCTTCTAAATAACCCTAATAAAATCTTATTGGGTTGTAAACCATAAACTCAAAGTTAATAATTAGCTAACACAAGCGTAATAGCTAAAACAATAATAAAACATTGATTTTGAACTGTTATAAATCCAAACTAAAATAAAATTTTAAATTAAAATTAAAATCTCAAAATAATTAAAATAAAACAACAATAAAACCCCAAATAAATATTCACATTAATACAAATAATTTACATAAGCTCCAACATAATCTTCCTTGCTTGAATTTCTCGTTGCTGCTGAAATCACTTCCTAATAGAGATAGGAAAGTGTTGCAGACATTAATGTCCTCTCCAAGCACGGACACTTTTGAATGTAATTACTAGTTTGTTTCTTTAAGTAGCCACCCATAATAATCCTTGTAGGAAATCCTTGCAAAACATGGAATAATGAGGCAGATTTCCCATTATTATTGCTTATAAGCTTTCCTTTTTAGCTAGGAATTTATTAAATAATCTATACCAAACAAGAAAACCTTTATTGCTTCCATTAAGTGATAAATATCCTTACATTATTAAAAAAATAATTTTCTTAAAATAGAAAATATGCAAGTCACAAGCAACAAATAATAAAATCTATATTATATCTTCTGACCTATATTATAAGATTTTTTTAAATTTCAACTGAGCTAAAATTTTAATCTAATGTAAAATAATATGTATGAAAATTCTTAATAAATTTTAAGTTCAATCTAGATAGAATTTGAGAATATTAATCTCTGTTTCTCTGATTCTTAAGATCAAAGATAACCATATATATATATATGCAAGCTGTTAGAGGTGGTTGTTATATGAAGAAGATTAACTGCTAGCACAATTGACTTAACAAACATAACTGCATAACTAATTAACATAACTGCATAACTAACTTTCTGTTATATGCAATTATCATTAACTAACTTGCTATTTACGTAACAGACTCTTCCTCTTCCATTGTTGGTTTATCATCCCCTCGCAAGTGAAAGGGTCTGGGAACGATACATAGTTGAGACTTGAGGAACAAGAACCTTGCATTTGGGAGATGCTTGGTTAAGAGATCAGTTGACTGTTCTTTAATGGGAACAAATTGCAGTTGTAACTTGCATTGGAGAACTTGGTCACGAATGAAATGGAGATCAATCTCTATGTGCTTCATTCGTGCATGGAAAACAGGATTCTTTGCCATATGATAATCACTAATATTGTCATACTAGAGAAGAGGAATAGCATGAGGAGAAACACATAGCTCCTGTAGTAAAGCCTGCATCCAAATGATTTCAGCAGTAGCTAAAACAAGGCCACGATACTCTGATTTGACATTGCTGCGAGACACAACCTTCTGTTTTGTAGAGGACCAGGAAACTAAGTTATCCCCTAAATAAATTAGATATCCACTTGCATTGCGCCGATCATCAGGTTGAGCTCCCAAGTCTGCATCCGTGAAACCTTCGACTGTCAAATGAGTTGAAGGATGTAGCAACAATCCATCATGCAACGTGCCTTTGAGATACCGAAGGATTCTTTTGACAAAAAGCCAGTGAGCTGTGGTTGGTTATTGCATGAATTGACATGCCTTATTAACAACAAAAGCAATGTCAGGTCTGGTAATGGTAAGGTATTGAAGAGCACCTACTATATTGCGATATTGAGTGACTTCTTCCACAGGAGTACCATCAAATTTGGACAAATTTTGCCCAACAACGCCAGGAGTTTTGGCAGCTTTGGTATTAAACATTGTTGTGCAATGCAGTAAGTCAATGGTATACTTAGTTTGACTTAAATGCATAGATCCTTCATGGTAAGAAACCTCTATTCCTAAAAAATAAGAAAGCCGCCCTAAGTCTCATAAAGCAAAGATAGAATCAAGTCTAGTAATGAGAGAAGAGATCTGTTGAGATGAGCTGCTGGTGATAAGAATATCATCCACATAGATGAGAACTATCAGAGTTGTGGATGCACCAAAATAAAGGAACATGAAGCTGTTGGTCCTAGAGTTACTGAATCCCCATTGTAAAAGGGCAGAGCTGAGCTATTGAAACCAAGCTCGTGGAGTTTGTTTCAAACCATATAAGGCTTTCTTTAATCTACAGACTTTGGTGGGAAACTAAGGATCCTCATAGCCTGGAGGCTGAGCCATATAAACCTGCTCCTCCAACTCTTCATTTAGAAATGCGTTATAAACATCAAGCTGGTGAATTTCCCACTGAAAACTAATTGCAACATTTTAGATGATTTGAATATGACAGCCTTGACAACTGGACTAAATGTTTCAAAATAATCAAGGCCAAGAGTTTGATGATACCTTTTAGCCACAAGCTTGGCTTTATACCTGTCGATATTCCCATTTGGTTTGTGCTTCAACTTGTACACCCACTTACAACCGATTATATTCACAGCAACAGGTTGGTTAACAAGATCCCAGGTATGGTTTTTATGTAGAGCAACTATTTCTAGATCCATAGCCTGAGTCCAATTTGAATATTTGAGAGCTTGACTAAGAGTGTGTGGTTTTTTGTAGCAGATAGATCAAAAAAGGTCATTTTTCTTGGTGATACCATACATCAATTGTGTGGTCATTCGTGGAGCTGGAGCAGAACAAGTATCCTGATCCTCAGGAATTAATGCAGATTCAGAATGAGAGACAGGAGTGGGGGTGGAATCACTTATAGAATGTGTACTATCACTTGGGAGGGGTAAAATAGACTGTGGTGGTGAGTGACTGGTGTTTGTAAGTGAAGAGTCAGGGAAAGATAAGATGGTTGGAGTGAGGTTCTCTGCTGTGGAATCACTGGTAAGGGAAGGTGTAGGGAAAAGGAATTTGGTTTCATCAAATACAACATGGGGTGTGACATATACACGTCCAGTCAGAGGATTAAGACATAAATATCCTTTGTTTTGGAAGCTATACCCAAGAAAAACACACTAAAGAGATCGGTACTGCAACTTGTGACTGTTATAGGGACGAATGAATGGATAACACAAGCAACCAAACACTCTGAAAGACTTGTACTCAGGCATTCTGTGAAAGAGAGTGTAATAAGGGGAGTCATTGTTTAGTACCTTACTTGGCATTCAGTTGATATGGAAAGTGGCTGACTGGAATGCATATTGCCAGAACTGTATTGGTAATGAGGCGTGAGATAGTAAAGCCAACCCAGTTTCCACAACATGCTTGTACTTCCTCTCTACTCTCCCATTCTGAGCTGAAGTATAAGGGCAAAAGAACCGATGCAAGATGCCAGATTGTTAAAGAAAGTTCATAAAGGACCGATATTCACCGCCATTGTCAGATTATAGACATTTTATTTTTGCATCAAACTGATTTTCTACTAGAAGTTTGAACAGTTTGAAGATAAAGAAGGCTTGATCCTTGGTTTGCAGAGGATAGAACCACGTATAACGTGAATAGTCATCGAGAAAGAGGATGAATTATTTTGCACCTGATGTAAACTTGAGCATGACAGGTCCCCAAATATCAGTGTGAATGAGTTCCAAAGGTTTGGAAGCACGGGAAAGTGAAAGGTGAGTAGGCAACCTGTGACTTTTAGCCATTTGACAAGAAAAACAAACAGTGGAGCAAACAACAACTTTATTCCTTTCATAAGAGACATTACAACTTTGCATTACATGAACTACAATGTCAGTAGCAGCATGACCTAATCGGTGATGCCAAAGTTCCACTTTATTATGAACAAGACTGAGTCTATGGGAATGAAAAGTAGAAGGATTATGAACTCCAACATATGCCATTTTCTTGTTGCTGTGCAACACTGGAAACTTATAAAGCCCATTCTCAAGTCTGCCTTGCACTAGCACCTTCTTTGTATGCAGATCCTTCACAATGAAATTATTAGACCGAAACTCAATTAAGGCATTATTGTTTGAGCATAATTTAGCAACACTGATCAGATTGGCTGAGATAAAAGGAACATGAAATACTTTTCTGAGCTGAAAAGAATGTGAACTAGAGACTAGCCGGTGAGAACCAGTGTTGGAAATGGATAGATGCTTACCATTACCAACTGTGACTCTGTCTGTGCTTGTGTAAGGTGCATAATTGTTGAGGTTACCTTCATTCTGAGTCAGATGATGACTTGCTCTAGAGTCAAGATACCAATCATCACCTGCAGGATTATGAGAAGATGCAACTATAGCAGGTATTATGTTTTGATTTCCAGCATTCAAAGAGGAAGTACCATTGTTTTGTGAGTTTTGATATGAGATATCAAACTGATGCTAATAAATATGAACAGTATGACCAAACTTGCCACATAATTGACATTATGGCTTTTCAGAGTTGGTTGAATTGTGTCTCCCATTATAGCTATACCTACCCCCACGACTACGACCTCTGTAAGTGTAGTTGCTGATATTTGAGATATGGCTTTGTCCTCGGCTGCTGTTGTATTTTCTTCCACCACCTCTGTTATTAGAGGAAGAGGCATAACAAGCAGAAATAGAGGAGATGTGATCAATTGAGCTTTGTTGCTCAAGACGATGCTCAAATGCTAGTAGCATACTATGAACTGCTTCAATAGAGATCTTGTCATCTCGAATGTTGATGGCAATAACTACTGCATTATAGTCAGAACCAAGGCCTTCAAGAAGATTCATTACCTGATCTTGTTCTAAAACAGGTTCTCCAATGGCTGCTAGATTGTTTGCAGCGCCTTTAACCTTCATGATGTAATCTATCATGGATAGAGATCCTTTCTTCGTGGATTGTAATTCAAGCCTGAGTTGCATGATTCTGGCTTTTGAGGATGAGGAAAAGGTTTTCTCCAAAGCATTCTAGGCAATGTGAGATGTATTGTAGCCAATGATCTGTGCCATGATAGCTGGCGTGAGAGATGAGTATATCCAGCTAAGAATCGTGCGATCTTGTCTTCTCCAAGCGACAAATGATGGATTAATCAATCCTGGACTTAACTCCTTCTCTAGACAGATGGTTGTGCCATTTATGAAATCCTCAAATCCATTGGCAAAGACAACATTATCAATCTGAGACCTCTATAAGACATAATTTGATCGATCAAGTCTCACAGGTAGTGTATGATTGAGCATCTGATGAGTGGGGATGGATGCAATTGTTATGCTTTGTTTAGAGCCAATCGGACTAGAGGTAGATGAAGATTGATTAAACGCAGAAGCCATGGCTAACAAAAAAATCAAAGCTCTGATACCAAGATAGAATTTGAGAATATTAATCTCTGTTTCTCTGATTCTTAAGATCAGAGATAACCATATATATATATATATATATGCAAGCTGTTAGAGGTGGTTGTTACAAGAAGAAGATTAACTGCCAGCACAACTGGCTTAACAAACATAATTGCATAACTAACTAATATAACTGCATAACTAATTTTCTGTTATATGCAACTATCTTTAACTAACTTGCTATTTACGTAACAGACTCTTCCTCTTCCATCGTTGGTTTATCAAATCTAACAATTAAATTGAGAATTATATTTGATAACGGAAAACTAAACAATAAACATAATTACACTAGAATCCAAGTTTCCTCATTCAATATTTTCTAGGATTGTATCATTTAGAAACTTAGTTGATGGTTAGTGGATGTATCAGTAACTCTTAATGTTATCTCCATTTATAAAATTTTCTACCTAACTTTTTATTTTGTATAAGCGTGTTTGGATCCAAACGAGTAAATGGAAATGCAATTTGTGTTATCCAAATGTGTAATTTGCTAGAAAGTGGACGTGTTCTTCAACATGTCTTGATAGAGGGAAATAGTTGTGCTGATGGTCTTGTAAAGTTGGGAGTTTCAAGCGACACTCCTTGTGTTTTTTCATCTCAGCCACCTGTGTATTATCATTACTCTTGGGGTCTCAGCCACATGTGTATTATCGTAACTGTTGGGACCATAGTTTTGAAATCCGGTTTGACTTGGTGGGTCAATCCAAGACCTGACAAGACTTGGTCAAAAATCCAGTAGTAACCCGTTGACTTTTTTTTTTACTAAAACGACGTCGTTTTGATTTAAAAAAAGAGAATTGACCCGAGTGACCTGGTCAAAACCCGGAACCAGGATTTTAGACGAGACCGGCTTTAAAAACTATGAATAAGATTAAGCTCAAGTTGTGCCCAAACCCACAAGAAAATAATGAGCATACTCAGTATTTGGGTTTAATGGTGTGTCTGAGCCCAACCCGTGATTTTAGCTCAGATGCTTTACCTGAGTCTTTCAATGGATTTGGAAATGGATAAAAGATCTAGGCCCATGACTATTATAAGTTTTGAGATAAAATAGATAAATCTTAATCATACTTAAGTTAAAAGATATGTCATGCTTGTGTAACACATTTTTTTACGTCATTTTAATCATAATTATTTTTATCATATTACTTTCTAAAATGTTAGTTTTATAGGTTTTGGAGGAGTTCCAAATAAATCTTACATGTATTTTGATAAAAAAATATATAAATGTTTATCCATCATTGAATCATATTTAATTTTCTATTTTTAAACTCAAATTAGACCCAAATTATAATGTTCTACAATCTTATTTATTTTTTTTTATTTTTTATTGCTCTATTTAGATTAGAATTTTTAATTTAATTAGGATTTTATTAAGTATGATATTTTTTTATATTTAAATAACAGGGTATTTTTTTTAAAAGATAATTTATGAAAGAAACCTCTCAGAATATATCATAGTTTTTCTCTACAATCTTCTCTATATTTAATGGATGTAACATTTGACTCTTTTCTTTTTTGATAAACAATAATAGATTACATTAAAACGCCAGAAAGAGAGGGGAAAAAGTTGCAAAATATAAATATGCAAAATCTACTGGTCATTCCGTAATATAGGAATTATCATTATAAATTTAATGCCTGAATTTGTGTCTTTACGCAAAATATGACGAAAACGCGAGCAGTTCACGAAAATCATGGTTTGCAAGTCAAAAGCCGTAGTTCACAAAATACTATTAATCAAGTCAAACAAATTACAAATCAAACAACACAACAATCCGTTCAACATTGAGCATTGCCTCTTCGTTTGTTCTTCACATATAAGGTCACTCTTGCTGTGACTTTTAGGAGGAGGAAAAAAACACAAAATTCTTTCACTTGTCGAGAAGTTATGGAAGGAGAGGGAAAGAGGGAGGAGAGAAAATGGGCGATAACGTGGGAAGGATTTGTTCAAGAGCTAAGGAAGGCAGGCTGTATAGCAGCTCCAATGGTGGCCGTGTCAGTATTGCAGTATCTCCTACAAGTTGTGTCTGTGATATTTGTAGGGCACCTTGGTGCACTTGCACTCTCTAGTGCCGCCATTGCCACTTCTATTACCAATGTTACAGGGTTTAGCCTTCTTGTATGTCTTCTAATCCTGTCCCTTTTTTAAAATATTTTCTTGTAAAGGTCCCTTGATCTTCTTGCATCTTTCAACTAGCATGAATCATTATGCTTTCAATTCAGAAATTAAGGTTGCTTTCTCTTACGTTAAGGAGAGAGGAAGAAGATGCATGTTCTTCAAGAATCCACTTCATCTATCCTGGAATTGAAGACAGGATATGATCAGGGGAAGGGAAAAAGAAAAAAGAAAACAACCCTTTAAGGTCCTTGTCTAGTTTTGGATTAACCCCTAAATCTTATGTTTCATGTACAGAAATCTTAAATTTATCATTTACACATATTTCTTTCCATACAAGCAAGATTTTCATTTTTTTCTTCAATTTTCTACTTGTCTACACGCATTTTCTCCAATATTTTTGATCCCTCATGTTTGTGAGTATACTTACAGTGCATTGCATAGTATTCTTCCCACCCACATCTCTTTCATGGAATCAAAAATAAATTTAATCTTATAAAAAAAAAAACAAAATAGCCAGAAAAAAACTTTTATTGTCAAACCAAAAAGAAAAATATTTTTCATAGAGGAATATACGGGGGGCGTCCATGCTATGCATAGCAAGTTGGAAATTAAAATGTTTCAAATATGTATAAAAAAGTTGCTTGTTTGTTGTTTTTAGACCGAAATTTATTAACATTAATGCATGAATCAAGTGGGTTGTTGGGGTTTTCAAAGAGTAAATAGTTAATAAAACATGCATGTGTTCACTGTATTTGGACTTTTGTGTTCCAATTGCTTTAATCACGAACAAAGAGTTGCATGTTGACTACACTCATCCCACATAAATTCTCCTCTTTCCTTCTTCTTCTTTCTAACGATATCCCTTTACCTACCTTTCCTCCTCCTCCTCCTCCTTTTCTATTATAATTGTTTCGCTACGTTACTTGCCTCTTCGATATTGGCAAAAGTCCTTCTTCCTTTCTTTGTATCAATTGTTCAATTTCATCCCATTATAAAAAACTTTTCAATTAGTACCCTGTGCTGTTCAATTTTGTCAAAGCTATAACTTCTATAAGAGTGGCCCATATTTAATTCATATCAGCAGTCTAATATGAAAAAACAAATTATGAATTGAATGATAATCAAACAAATTGGGGTGATATAGGTCAGTAAAGCGTGAGCTCTTGCCTAAAGCTATGTATTATTACCATGTTAGAATGCCCTCTATAATTAAAAATGATTTTTTTTCCAATTTACTTTCTTTATCAAGCTTGGTTTTCACAATTATATTTGTGTTAACAAGCATAAATTGACCCGAGTTTGTAATTGGCAAACAGTCAGGAATGGCAGGTGGACTGGAAACTCTAGCAGGCCAAGCATATGGAGCTAAACAATATCAAAAGCTTGGAACCTATACTTACAGTGCAATCATCTCTCTAATAATCATGTGCCCTCCAATTTGTGTCCTGTGGATCTTCATGGGCAAACTACTACCTCTACTAGGCCAAGACACTTTAATCTCACAAGAGGCCTGCAAGTACTCAATGTGGCTAATCCCTGCATTATTTGGGGGTGCAGTTCTTAAGCCTTTGACTAGATATCTTCAGACACAAAGTGTGATTCTACCAATGCTCATAACCTCATCATCCATCCTATGTTTTCACACCATTTCATGCTGGATTCTTGTGTACAAACTGCAATTAGGACAAAAGGGAGCAGCTATAGCCTTCAGTTTATCAACTTGGTTGAATGTGATATTGCTAGGCCTGTATGTAAAGTTATCCTCAGCATGTGAAAAAACTAGAGCTCCATTGTCAAGAGAAGCACTTTATGGTATCAGAGAATTCTTTCAGCTCGGTGTCCCTTCTGCTATTATGGTTTGGTAATTTCTTTGACCCTTTTCTTCTATCATGAAAATGCAATTGTTCTGTTTTCCTAACTATAATACTATTACGCGATCATCACAGTCTTAAATGGTGGTCAATGGAGTTGCTGATTTTGCTTTCTGGTCTTTTCAAAAATCCAAAACTGGAGACTTCAGTGCTTTCTATATGGTAATTGCAATATTTATTTTGGCTCCTATCCATGTATTGACAAATTGGATACTTGTAAAGATTGAATTAAATATTATTATAACTCTAATTTCTCATTAACATTTATTTTGCTTGATTTAGCCTCACAATCTCTACATTGCACTTCACTATACCATATGGATTTGGAGCTGCTGCAAGGTTTATAACCTTCTCCTATTGAAAGCATATTCTTTAATTTAAAATAATGTATAGATTTCATATCAATCTGTTCATCCATATAGATTTCATGGTATTTTTGTAGCACACGACTTTCGAATGAACTAGGAGCTGGGAATCCTCAATTAGCTAGGATGGCAGTTCTGGTTGCCTTGTTTCTTGCTGTCACAGAGTCAGTCATTGTGAGCTCAGGGCTCTTCCTTTCCCGGCAAGTTTTGGGATATGCTTACAGCAATGACAGGCAGGTTGTGCGTTATATTTCAGTCATGACTCCCCTGATTTGTCTCTCATTTATCATGGACAGCTTACAAGCTGTCCTTTCTGGTTAGTTTTCTGTTTCTTTTTTTGGTTAATATACAAGCAAGAACAGCCTTAAATCGTTGTATAAACTTGGTAATACCTGCTGATTTTAAAGTATGTGTCATGCTTCGCATCAGGTGTGGCTAGAGGAAGTGGATGGCAGAAAATAGGGGCATATATCAATCTTGGTTCATTTTATCTGGTTGGACTTCCATTGGCTGCTGTGCTTGGTTTTGTAGCTCATTTAAGAGGAAAAGGCCTTTGGATTGGAATATTAGCTGGGTCCTTTGCGCAATCAGTTCTTCTTTCTATCGTTACTGCTTGTACAGATTGGAACAAACAGGTCCTGAGTCCAATCTTTTTTTTTTTCTTTCCTTCAACTTCTCTCCCTTGTATATGTTTTCAGGTGCCGTTCTATTATAGGCTCCATCAAGTGCAATGACAAATTGATGACCTTGTGTGCATACAGGTAGCAAAGGCAAGGGAGAGGGTATTTGAGAGAAGATCTTCAATGGAGGATGAGGAAAAATAGATTATAAGAATGTATATATTTTTTAGAAATGTTCGTAGCATGATCCTTTGATAGTATGAAATTGCTCTTAGCTCATTGCCTTGTTCTTTTTGTGCTTGTGAGCCAAAGTGACAGGGGACTGCTATAACATATTTAAAACATTGTAAACACATTATCTTTTTTTTTTCCCCAGAAGAAATACCATAGCTTTATGTTTTTTTTTTTCTTTCTTACAGGTTTAAAATGTCTGATCTTGAATCTTTGTTTCAATGCCCGTGTCATATGTCATGGGCTATTGTTTGTTGTTTAGGCTTGTAACTTTTACTTCTGTCGCTGATGTGGTTATTCAAATGATACATTAATTTATATTTTAAATATTTTTTTTAATATTAACTAGTTAGTCGATCTGTAATGTAAATAACCCTAATCATTAAATAATTATAGTATTCACATCACTAATAATTTAATTCAATGACAACTTTAAGAACTAAATGAGTTGATAAATCTAGACAACATAACTATCTATAATTTATATTTGATATTTATTTGGACATAACAAAGGTCTAAAGGATCAATAGATGACATTATCAATATTTTAACATATTTATAATAAATAATTAATACATCTAAATTATTTGTTGGCATTTAATTGGAAAAAACCATTCTTTACCATAGAGACCAAACTTGTAATTTATCTTACATTCAAGGATTAAATTATAATTTTATAAAATTCAATGATTAAACTGAAAATATCATAAATTAATGACCAAGTTGAAATTCATTATCTTTAACTTCATAATCAGTTATGTATAGAATATAAAAATATATTTCAAGAGTTAAATTGTATGTTTCCAGAGAATAAAGACTAAACTGTAATTTTTACAACTTTTTAAGCCTTCATACACATAACACATCAGTTAAACCAATCATATCTTAAATCATAATTCTTAACAACATCACTCAAAATCAGTCAATGCTATTATTAACATCATATTTGTTTCTCCGCGAGGATCTAATGAAGAATGTAAGGACGCGCAGGAAAAAAAAAGCCGACACCACCTGGACCTAATAAATACAAAACAATTCAACCAAAAAAAATAAATAAAAAACAAGAAGAAAAAAGGTATGAATGAAATTAAAAAAAAGGTGGATCATGCCTATTAATTTTAAATGGGCCTACAAAACCTTTACTTGGCCATAAAAAATGAAACCTCATATGCCCGCCCATCAATGATAGGTTCTATTTGTAAAAGACATTTCAACAATAAAGAATAGCAATGAGTTAAATCCCATTGACGCAAAATAATTTGCTATTGTAATTCCTCCTTATTAATATTTTTTCCACAAAAAAATGTAACGTTTTTGTTCAGTGTTCTTTGTTTACCAAGAATCAAAAGCATTCTGAACAGATTCCTACACTGTTCAAACAGACTCATGGGGTGGGGAAAAGACTTGGCAGGGTCGTAGGGACATTGCTGAGTGCCATGAGAGAAGATCTTCAATGAAGAATGAGGGAAATTAAATTATAAGAATGTATATTTTTTTAAGAGATGTTCGTAGCTATGAAATTGCTCTTAGCTCATTGTCTTGTTCTTTTTGTTCTCGTGAGCCAAAGTGGCAGGGGGTTGCTATAACGTTTTTCAAAACATTGTAAACACATCATTTTCTTTTTATTTGAGAAGAAATACCATAGCTTAACTGATACTAGTGTCCCTTTTCTCTAAAAAGTCTCAATTTCTAACCTATTTTTTGTCAATTTCTAATTGTTCAATGTCAGTCCAACTGATCAAGCTCCGTTTAGAGGTTGAGTAGCTTAGCATGGATGTTTTCCTTTCAGGTTTAAAATGTCTGATCTTGAATCTTTGTGTGAATCTCTGTTGCCGGCAACCTTTACTTTGCAGCAGCTCAATCATGTATGCGTTTCCATTTTCCAAGTTGCCCTTTCTTGGCCTCTTGGGCACCTGTAACTATCTATCTTGCTTGTGGAGAACAACATTATCTATGGCTCCTGTGATCTCATTGGTCTGATCCAGTCCACTATAGTAACTTATCAAGTTGCAGTGATCCTTTATTGACGTAGCGGAAGTCTAATGAAAAAAAGGATCACCATCCCTTTTTGCTGATTTTGCTCGAGTCCACGAGCAGGAAATAAAACACTCGAATCCACGAGTAAAAGATTAATGTTTCTGAATGAAATTCTTATTCAATAAAATCAAGAGTGTCTTTCAACGAGAAGGGCAGCTTGTATTTATAAGCTGCCAATCCTAATCCTAATAAGAAAAGTACTTATAAAACTAAATAGCAAAACAGGAAAAGTCCTACTTTAGAGACGTAATTCAAAGTTCTGATTTGTAAGCAAATAATATTAGTCTGCAGGGAATCTTCAATAGGGGAATCCATGTGAAATAAGGAAAAGAGCAACAGGGGAGAACACGCTGCTTGCTCCTGTGTTATGTTTCCCTGCAGAATTAGGATACCAGTTGGCCTAGGATTTATTCATTAAGCTGTCCTACATCCGTCTCCCCTGCTTGAAATGAACGCGCCCTTGAGTTGATCAGGTGAGAAGGACATTCATCAGTAGGATGATATTCGAATAGGTTAGCAACATTGAAGGTGGGAGATATGGTCATGTCTGCAGGGAGGTCCACCACATATGCATTATCGTTAATCTTCTGCAGAATCTGGAAAGGACCATGTTTCTTATCGTTTAGCTTGGTATACGTCCCTGCTGGCATTCGCCTTTTGTGTAGATACACCATCACGAGATCTCCTACTTGAAAAATTTTAGCTCGCCGCTTACGGTCTGCTGTGGCCTTGTACCTGGCATTAAATTCTTCTAGGTTCGTCCGCACCTCCTCCTGAATTGCTTTGATCCGGTCAGCCATATGCTCTGCTGCGATGCTCATACCAGGAAGTTTGGGCAGAGGTGCCAAGTCTAATGCATGCCGTGGAGGTTGGCAGTAGACAATTTGAAATGGAGTTTTTCCAGTGGACTTGTTTATCATGCTGTTATAAGCAAATTCAGCCTGTGCCGACGTTAGATCCCATTGTTTAGGCTTCTCACCAGATAGACAACGGATTAAATTTCCAAGAGTTCGGTTCACCACTTCCGTTTAGCCATCACCTTGAGGGTGGCTTGTGCTGCTGAAGTTCAGAAAAGTGTCAAATCGCCGCCATAAGGTTCTCCAAAAGTAACTTTAAAATTTTATGTCCCGATTAGAAGTGATCGATTTAGGGACTCCGTGTAGACGAACGACTTCTTTGAAGAACAAGTTAGCGACATGCACGACATTAGAAGTTTTTGTGCATGCGGTAAAATGAGCCATTTTAGAGTATCTATCCACTACTACAAAAACAGAATCAACACTTTGCTGGGTTCATGGAAGTCCCAGGATGAAGGCTATTGATAAATCTTCCCAAGGGGCTGCTGAAATGGGCAATGACATGTACAAACCCGTATTCTGTGATTGCCCTTTGGCTGCTTGGCATGTAGGACTTCATTTGACATGGCTTCCGATGTCTCTCTTCAGTTGGGGCCAGTAATATCTTTCTTCTGCCAGGGCCACAGTTTTATCATGCCCCAAGTGACCACCCAAACTGCCACCATGCAATTCATAGATCACTTGTTCTCGCAATGAACTCCTAGGAATACACAGCTGGTTGCCCCGAAATAAATACCCTTCTTGAATATGCATTCCTTTATGAGGGAACCCATGCAGACACTCTGCCTAGCGATTTCCAAAGTCTTCATCTTCGGCATACATCTCTTTAAGACAATCAAAATCGATAATTTCAGCCCGCATGGTTAGAAGTAGTGCTACTCTTCAGCTCAGAGCATCATCTACTTTATTAAGTTGCCCGACCTTATGTTTCAAGGTAAAATGAACCGTTGTATGAAGGACACCCAACGTGCATGCATTGGATTCACCCTATTCTAGCTGTTGATGAATTGTAGTGCATGATGATCGCTGAAGAGGATGAACTCCCTCTGTACTAGGTAGTGCTCCCACATCTTTAAAACCCGAAACACAGCATATAGTTCAAGTTCATATGGGGACCATTTCTGGTGAGTTGCACTGAGTTTTTTTGCTATAGAATGCAATGTGTCTGTCTTTCTATGATAGGACAACACTAATGCCCACAATAGACGCATCACACTCCACTTCAAATAATTTGTCAAAAACTGGTAGTGCTAAAACTAGAGCAGAAGACAACTTTTTTTTAATCAGCGCGAAGCTTTGTTCTGCTTCGGTTCCCCAATGGAATTTCCCATTTTTCATGCATTCAGTGATTGGCGCAATGATCCGGCTCAAATTTCTAACAAACCGCCGGAAAAACGTTGCAAGTCCATGGAAGCTACGCACCTCGCTGACATTCTTTGGAGTAGGCCAATCCCGGATGGCTCGAATCTTTTCTTCGTCGACCTTAATTCCATCAATACTTACAACAAAACCCAAAAATAATAAACTGCTGGTCATGAATTTGCACTTCGTCAAGTTAACATACAACTTATTCTGCTGCAATATTGTCAGTATGTTTCTCAAGTGTTCAGACTCACTTTGGCTGTAAATCAATATATCATCAAAGCACACCACCACAAATTTGCCAATGAAGGGTTTAAGTACCTGATTCATTAGTCGCATGAAGGTACTCGGGGTGTTGGTTAGTCCAAAGGGCATTACTAACCATTCGTATAAACCCTTCTTTATTTTAAAAGCAGTTTTCCATTCATCATCGGGTCGAATTCGAATATGATGGTACCCACTCCTTAAGTCAATCTTCAAAAAAAATTTAGACTCTGACAACATGTCTAGCATATCCTCCAGGCAAGGAATGAGAAATTGATACTTAACTGTGATTTTGTTAATGGCCCGATTGTCTATGCACATGCGCCAACTGCCATCTTTCTTTGGTACTAATAAGGCTGACACTCCACAAGGGCTCATACTTTCCTAAACCAGCCCTTGTCTGATCAAATCTTCCACTTGTTCATGTAGGATCTGATTCTCTTTCGGACTCATATGATAGTATGGTCGATTTGGTGGACTAGCCCCTGGAGTTAAATCGATCTGGTGTTGAATATCGTGCATGAGAGGTAACCCATCCGGGAGTTTAGACGGTATGATTTCCTGAAATTCTGCTAGTAAGGGTTGCAGTACCTGTGGGATGTTGGGAGGTTCGACCCCAATTCCTTCGCCAATTACTACTACAAAAATCTCTCTTGACTCCCTGGCCTCCTCCATAAATTTGCTTCCATTTACCAACAACACTGGCTTCTCTTTAGTCTTTGGTTTTACTGCAGAGAACTCCTCCCGTATGGAACCCAAAACAACTTTCTGTCCTCATTTCATGAAGACATACACATTATCACGCCCTTTATAGGTGGCATTCATGTCAAACTGCCATGGCCTGCCTAGAATCATATGGCAGGCATCCATCTCAACAACATCACAGGTAATCTCGTCTAGATAATTTTTGGAGAACTAAATGCAGTAGATTTCAATAACTTTTTCTTTTGCTCCCTGCTTGATCCAGCCGATTTTATACGGTGATGGATGTTTTTCTGTTTTTAATCCTAGCTTGGTCACCATGTTTTTAGATACCATGTCCTCACTATTGCCGCTATCAATAATAACATCACATACCTTTCGGTTGACAGTACATCTGGTGCGAAATATGTTGTAGCGTTGCGACTGATCTGTTTGTTTTGGTGCCAGTAAAAGTCTGCGTCCTACTAAAGAACGTGATAGTAGTTCTCCATCATCTCCTTTGATAATTTCATCTCGTTATAGGTGTAAGCTGTTTCATCCTCTTCTTCTTTTGCTGCCAGATCTGTTTCTTCCCCTAGTCCAATTAGATCTACTATGCTACGCCTCAGACACTGATTGGACCGATGCCCTGGTTGCCCGCATCTGTAGCACATGTCTGAATTTGGTTGAGCATAAGGATTCCTTGGTGCCTCCGGGGGCACTATCCCTGTAGTCTTTGCTGGTGCCCCGCTACTACTTGGCCCTTTAATGGTAGTGGATGGTAGGGGTTGATTCATGGGTGATTTCCCTTTGTTTGCTGCAGCATGGGTGGGATCAAAAGAATTCCTCGTCACAACGTTTGCCCTTGACTTATCTAGTTATGCCTCTGCTTTTGTAGCTAGATTAATGGCTTCATTTAAGGAATAAATGGTCTGCATGGAAACACAATCTTGTATGGTCAAACGCAGCCCACCAACAAACCTACTGACTTGTTGTGCATCTGTTTCTAACAGGTTATTACGTGAGGATAATCTGTGGAATTCTTCAATATATGCTTGCGCCGTTCTGTTTCCGGACAATCCTGGTATTGTTGAAACAATATCTGTTCATAATCGGGTGGTAAGTACCTGGCTCGCAGAAGTCGCCTCATTTTTGCCCATGTTTGTACCATTCCTTTCCTCTATCGCATCTGCGTGAATTGCAGCTGCTCCCACCAGGCAGAGGCTCCTCCCATTAGTCGATAAGCAACTAACTTCACCTTTTTGTCTTCAGGGATTTCCATGTAATCGAAGAACCTCTCCACTATTGCCAGCCAATCGAGAAACCCCTTAATTTACAGCTGACCATTAAAACTGGGCAAATCCATTTTCATACGGAATGTTTGTGGTTCTCGCTCTCCCACATTGCGCTGTCCCTGTCAATTGTGTCGAAGCATGTGTTCGACATATTCCTCATCATCACTTAGTTCATCCTCGTAGGCTAACTGCCTACGTGGAATCGGATGGCGTTCACTCGTCCTTTCTCTATTATTCTCGCGACCTGCCTCACCTTGCTGCAGGTTATTTCATGTTGTCAGCCTAGCAAGAGTTGTTTGAATTGCTTGTAATGCTTGCTGGGTTTCTCGCTAGAAAATCCTGAATTCAGCTTGTGTGATCATACCCTCTTCATGTTTGCCGTCATCAAGGGGTTCGTTTTTGTTTCGAGTGTTTGACATCTGAACAAGTTAAACCTACTCTGATACCAATTGACATAGCGGAAGTCTAATTAAAAAAAAGGATCACCGTTCCTTTTCTCTGATTTTGCCCGAGTCCACGAGTAGAAAATAAAACACTCGAATCCACGAGTAAAAGATTAATGTTTCTGAATGAAATTCTTATTCAATAAAATCAAGAGTGTCTTTCAACGAGAAGGGCAGCTTGTATTTATAAGCTGCCAATCCTAATCCTAATAAGAAAAGTTCTTATAAAACTAAATAACAAAACAGGAAAAGTCCTACTTTAGAGACGTAATTCAAAGTTCTGATTTGTAAGCAAATAATATTAGTCTGCAGGGAATCTTCAATAGGGGAATCCATGTGAAATAAGGAAAAAAGCAACAGGGGAGAACACGCTGCTTGCTCCTGTGTTATGTTTCCCTGCAGAATTAGGATTCTAGTTTGCCTAGGATTTATTCATTAAGCTGTCCTACATCATTTATTCATTTTCCATTCGGCCACCTATCTCGTCATGAGTTTTGTTCGATGCACATTGGTTTTGCGGTAAAGGAAGATGCTTACTTCTGATGGTTCTCAATCCTTGATTACTTTAATATTTGCTTGCTTACTTCTTGATTTATTTATTATATATGAATCATTCCAAATCTTGACTGATCTTCTTAACTCTCCTTCACCTAAAAATAATAGTTATTTTTTTCCACGGAGAACCTGGGGAGTCGTATAAGATCCAAATGCATTAAAAAAGAGAGGCATGCTTGTGACAGAATTTGATTCTTGTTTGTCAGATAGTGTCCCCTTTCTCTGTTTGTAACATCGTATTTGTTTTTTTCACTTCAATGCAGTAAATGACAAGATTGCAAGACTTCTGTAGGGAAAATTTTGAGAGGGGAAGATGGAAGAGGCACCGCTGCCCAATACTGAAGAGAGGACACGGGCTTCTACTACCTTTGTGGAAGAGCTAAAGAAGGTGACCTACATTGCAGCTCCAATGGTGGTGGTGACGGTGTCACTACACTTGTTGCAGGTTGTGTCAGTAATGATGGCAGGGCATCTTGGTGAATTGTCTCTCTCTGGGGTCTCTATCGGTGGATCTTTTGCTGGGGTCACTGGCTTTAGTCTCCTAGCAAGTCTTCTTTTCTCCATCTTATTACTTGTATATGCACCAAAAAGATACAAGCCTTCGCTATGAGTTTCCTTAGGAAAATTCCATAAAATCTTTATTTATAAAATTCCATCTTGTCAAATTCTAAGGTAGAATTTTAAAACTTGGAAATCACATGCTAAGCATCAGTAGGGCTGCTCTAGTTTGAATAAATATGCAATCGATTAGAAATATTTATGCATCCAAAATATAGTTATTGAAGTTATTCCTTACAATCATGAAATGCATAGCGAGATTAATGGGAGAGCAGATTTAGTTATTGATTGATGTGTCTCGGTTTTTAATTCTGGATTCAAGCTTGAACTTGTATGCAAGATGATTGACAGTATATTTACATACCATGCAGTTTGGATTGGCAGGAGGCTTGGAAACTCTATGTGGACAAGCTTATGGAGCAGGGCAATACCAAAAGTTTGGAACTTATACATACTGTGCAATAATATCTCTCCTTCCAATATGTGTCCCTATATCTACGCTTTGGATATTCATGGACAGGATATTGATAGCAATAGGCCAAGACCCTGAAATCTCAACGGTAGCCTGCCGATATGCTACCTGCCTCATTCCTGCGTTATTTGCCTATGCTGTTCTTCAGTCGCTGCTTCGCTACTACCAGTCTCAGGGCTTGATTCTACCAATGCTTTTCAGCACTTGTGCAACTTTATGTTTCCATATACCTCTTTGCTGGGCTCTAATATTTAAATGGGAACTAGGAAGTACTGGAGCAGCATTGGCCATTGATGTGTCTTACTGGTTAAATGTGGTATTCCTTGCACTTTATATGGGGTTCTCTTCATCCTGCAAAAAGACCCGTGTCATCTACTGGAATCATATTTTCTCTAGCATTAAGGAGTTCTTTCGCTTCGCTCTCCCTTCTGCTGTAATGGTTTGGTAATTTCTCGTTTGTGTACAGTCTAACGATGATGTAATTTATTGAGCCTCTATTTACGTCTGCTTTGAATTTCTAATAATTAAGTACTTCGTTCGTTCTTTTCATGCCGATGGTCAGTCTTGAATGGTGGACCTTTGAGCTACTTATATTGCTGGCTGGACTTCTGCCAGATTCACAGCTTGAAACATCTGTTCTTTCTATCTGGTATGCTTCTTTTCGTATACTTTAAAGATGGCTGATTGGGGACTTCGATAGGATTGCTTCTGATTTTCTCTTAACATTGTAACCAGCCTAGCAACAACGTCATTGCACTTCTATGCACTATCTGGGATCGCAGCTGCTGGGAGGTTTGATTCATATCTTGTCTCTTCAAGTTTGCATAGATGAAAGAAAAATCTCTTTTACTTACTGTGCTTTCTCTGGCAGTGCTCAGGTTTCAAATCATCTAGGAGCTGGAAATCATAAGGCAGCTCAAGTGGTTGTCCGTGCAGTACTGAGTATTTCGCTCGTAGAGGCAGTTATTGTGAGCACAAATATCTTCTGCTTCCGCCATGTTTTTGGATACGCTTTCAGCAATGAAAAGGTGGTTGTCGACTATGTAACTGAAGTGGCTCCCCTGCTTTGTCTCTCAGTTATTGTGGATAGCTTACAAACAGTACTCTCCGGTTAGTTTCTCCTTATTATGCGACGAACATTTACTAATCATAAAGTACGCATGTACACGATCAAATGTCTGAATTGTTTGTGTTCCAATCCCATAATTTACTAACACGCATGGTTACCAAGAAGCCATGATACTAGATGATGTTTCTTGCACAGGGCATGTATGGTACTAACTCGAATCGTTTCTGCGACAGGAATTGCTAGAGGATGTGGATGGCAGCACATAGGAGCCTCTATTAACCTTGGGGCATACTATTTTGCTGGAATCCCAGTAGCTATTCTACTGTGCTTCATTTTCCATCTTAGAGGGAAAGGCCTTTGGATTGGGGTGCTGACTGGGAGTACTGTGCAAGCAACATTACCTGGTCTCATAACTAGTTTGACAAATTGGAAAAAACAGGTTATGCTCATACATCTCCCCCTCTTCATGAGTGTCTATTTCTGTCTCTATTTGCTCTAATTCACTCTCATTTGCTGTTTTAGATAGAGGGTTGGTTCTTTTAGTGGAATTAAGTCGGCTATTTTATCAAATGAAATGCCAGTTATGATCTGAATGCATGTCAATAATTGCAGGCAACCAAGGCTAGGGAGAGGATGCTTGATGGGACAGCTTCGGCTGATAATGGATTACCTTGAAGTTTGTAGGGATACAGTGACCGAACACAACAATTTCAATTCCATTTAGCTGCTAAAGATAGGGAGTTTTTGCTTGAGGTTACATTTTTTAAAGAGTCAGAAGATCACTCAACTTCAAGTGGGGAACATAACAGTATGCTCGCATGCAAAAAAAATGCAAATTGAGTAGAGGGTGACAACCCTGGCTACATGTCTTTCCTACATATAATCAAGGCAAGGGGGAGGATATTTGAGCGATGTTTAGCTGAGAATTGAATACTATTTTCAAGGATATTTTGTGTGACAGGATTGTGGATGCATTTTTAGCTTTGTGAAAAAAGATTTCTTATATGCAAACGGCTTCATTCATTTGAATCGTTACAGATTCTGTCAGCATCAAATTTTATGGGCCTTCAGGAAATCTTTATACTTTTAACTAAAATTCATAACTGTTAAAATGCCAAAGGGATTTAAAGAGCTTCAAAAAGGGATTTAACTATATTATGTTTATATTTAATACTTCATGGATTAAATATATATTTTTATTTTATTTAGAAATATTTCAAGTCTAGAGTTCTTGCTAGTGTGCTCCCTATTAGATTTCTTTAACATAAGCAATATATGAAAATTAGAGTGTCAGACACCAACAATTCTTCATGTCGAAAAACATAAATTAACCAATAATTCAGTTTGTAGATTCACCTTTAAATATGAATCTATGAAAAAAAAAAGTAATAAATTAAGTTCAATCTGATATATCTAATCTTCTCGAATCCAAAAATAATTACATAAATTAATTTTATAATTTATAAAATATTAAAAATTAAATCAAATTACCAATCCAAATCCAATCCAGCTATGTCGAAAAACATCCCTTTAACTTCTTCAAGTGACAAAAGTTTACATTGGGCCGGGAGAGTCAATCTATCGCATGATGTGTGAGCATGTCCTCCTCCTTTCGAATTTGATTTTGTGGATAAAAGGGAAGGCCTTGCTAGCTTTAAAAGGGGCTAGCTAGTTTCTTCAAGTTCTATCTTAGATTTGTTACACCATATTAATAAAATCATCTCTTGGAATATAGCTAGAGATTTTTGTAGGTTCGATTTGCAGGATTGACTATCCACAAGCACAAATAGATTGGTTTAATTAATAAAAATAAGTACAAATGGATTGATTAACGCTGTGTTTATTGTAAGAAATTCTGCCAAGAAGCGATCCATTGAAATTTGTTTAAATGAATAATAGTCTCTTAGTAACGTTTTCCTTTCGGTATGCTACAATCTCATAATTATAAAAACAAGCTATGCCATGGATGAGAGTAACTGGTTGGCTATTGTAAGGGAGAATGTGCAATTAATGTTTATTTTATTTTTAATAAGTAGTTTAACAAAAACCCATGTTATTAAATTTTATAAAAAGTAATGGATTTATTTGCATGTTGACCTGATTCACGGGTTTGACGGGTTTAACTTTTTTATTTTTTAATATTAGATTGATTGATAATTAAGTTTCATAACTTATTTCATTTTTTATTGTAAAGTTATCACAGTCTTACAAAATATTCGACTAATGCTCGATTTTGTAATTGCTTATTTTTGTTATTATATAATTAAATAAAAAATATTTTTAAATTAAAATATAATTTAATAATCTCATTGAAACTCGTGACCTAGTTCATGAGTTTTCTATATTGATCCGAGTCAACCGACCTCCAAACCTCATAAATTTTTTTAGTTTTTTATTGTTTTAATTGATTTTTTTAATATTACTTTAAAAAATAGATTTTATGATTTATTTTATTTTAATTTTATAGATTTATTACAATCTTAACGAAATATCTTTTTCTGTTTGTGAATATTTGCAGGCATTAATTGAGGTTTTGAGGGGACATGTTCGACTGACAATGAATTGCCTTGATCAAATAAAAAGCAACGACAGAACCATTGTGCTTGATGATAAGTTTGTGAAACAAGCCCGATTCCTGGAATCTTTTTTTTTTTTCTTTTATGCTTTATAGTCTATTTGGTTTCTCAAAATACATAGATACACATAAATAATAAATTAAATTTTTTTTAGAAGTCTGAAAGATTTAATTAAATAAATCTAAAGTTATTTAGAGCTTATACAAATATTACATGAAAATTAAATAATTTTTTTAACTTTAATTATTTACTTTAGTGATAAGTTGTCGTAAACTATAAACCATTTTAATATCTAATATCTAATAACAATTCACATAAATTACCAATAAAAAATATTTTTATATATTACTTTGTATAAATAAAAGGTTAAGAGACCGTTCTATTTAGTAATAACAAATGAATATTGTAGAAAAAGATAATTTTGCCCTGTAAGCAAATTGTATGGTTTCAATTGTGGAGGGTAAAATAATAAATATACTGTGTGAATCAACAATAAATTATAAGTGCATGCTTGTTTTAATTGCCGACCAAACTCAACCTAAATTACAACTCGGTTTCATTAATAAAACTCGATTAAGAAAGGGGTTGAAAGGAGTCCATTTGATCAAGTGAACCGATCCCTACCAACTTGTCTACGTACTAGGACTCGGAAGAGATACACATGATGACCATCCAGCTCCTCTCCCATCCTCCATGGATTGAGCCACCTGACCATTGAGCATCCATACGCCCACACACCTCATCTACCACTACCAACTCTAATATAAAAGATTGTGTGTAGTATTAGCTTATCTTTTTTTAATAGTAAAGGTATTCTCAAATCAGTTGTAAATCAATTGAGATTGAGTTCCTTTTAGAACAATTTTGAAGGTATATTTCTCACATTAGTCTAATTGTATTCAAAATAATTTAATAAATTCTTCTCACTACCAATCCTAAAATCTGAATTCAGGAAATTAAAAATAAAAAGTGAAGCCAATACAAAAGTACTAATATAGTTATCAATCCTTGCACAGTTCAACAAGTCAATCTAGTGACCAGTTAATTTGCATCTAACTCAAATTAGGTTTGTTTGTGAATTGTCTAAAGAGCTGACTTGATCAATTGTGGATAAATAACTTGGTAAATTAATAGACAACCTAGCTAGTCAAAACTTCTAGTCAAAACTTAAGTGAGATACAATTAATGATATTTTTTATATTTTTTATTCAGAATAACATAATTTTGTTAAAAAGAAAACAATTATCCAAAACAATATTGTTAAATTTAAAAACAAAACAATAAACCCAAATCAACTCATGGAACCTTCATCTTAACCGAGTATGATAACCAAGTTCAGTTCAGAGGCACAAAACCCATTAACATAAATTTATCTTCACCACATTCTTATTGATTATTTAAGCGAATGATAGGTTCTTCATAGAAGAATCAGGACCAGTAATAACTGAATTAGTCTGAAATTGTCTTGTTTAATTCATAGAGGAATTAGTTGATGGTTAATCCTAAAATTCACATATCAAGTTAATTTCATGGGAAGAAAACAAACTCTTAGAATTATTCGCACGCCCTTCATAACCATGAAGGGCCATGGAACAGTGGAAAGATTTATCTTATTTCCAAAGAAAAACGAAAAGAAGAAAAAAGGGCAACCCCACCTCCCGAATTGAGAGGATTGGGGGAACAGAACGCCCAAGTCTCATCAATCTCTGAAGAAACTTTTCAACATTCCAAAATGGAGTGGATTAAAGATCATTCAAAGCCTTCTGCGAGCAGAATTGATACTTTTCTTTGACCATATACGAAACCTGTCGACAGGAAATGACTACTCTTCTATACTATTCCTTTTCTTCGTGATCATCCAATTAATCTATAGAGTATCTTCTAGGAATTTATTTGAAATACGTGCCTTATTCTTATTGCACAATTGGGTTCTTCATTTTACTGGATATATATCAACTATATATCGAAATGTATCTCTCCTTTTCCCACTTTTAAGTGAAGATTTGCATCTCAGCTACGGGCTTGATATTGTTTTTTCTTTTTGAAAGATATGCCGGGAGTACAAGCCCCATGTTATTGTATGATCCCAGAGTGTTGACCTTTTATAGCATCCAAAGGTCACTGCAATTTGATGAGTTGATACTGGAATTTAACTGTAAATTCTCAAAAAAGAAAAAACAAATCTAGAGCTTATTGATCAGTTATTCTCCAATCGATTCTTGAGCCCATATTTAATTAAGTCTTTTTTATCCCAGCATGTTTCACTACAGGTCCTTTTACAAAATGCCTTTCAAGATACAAATTCATTAAATTAATTTTGAAGAATAAAAATAATTTGGAAAAAAACAGGCATACACTAAAATAAATAATGTATTTTCGAAAAGAAAATTGAATTAATTGTTTGTTTGAAAATAAAATAAAAAGAAGTTTATGTTAGTTTAATAATCTATCTAATCAATCGGTTCATTAATTACATGTGACATTGTTATATTCATATAAATACATATTTATTATTAATAAACGATTAATTTATCTTTGATATTCATATAATATTAGATTAATGAATCTGATATTTAATTTATGAATCTAGAGTAAAGATAGAGTCAATGCGACAAAAACCTTTTGCAAATGAATTTATAAAGTTGTTATAATTATAGGATTTCAATTGTATCAAAACATTGTTCCTAAAATATTCTTGGTTGATGCTCTCTTAAATACTTGATATTTATTAGAGTTATAAAGACTAATACATGTTCTGTTCTTTCCTTTAAAAAAGAAAATAATTGTTCTTATAAAATGAGGTATAAGGGGGATATCTAGAACTAATATGTAGGTGCTTGTCATACGACATGTACACTGAACTAGCCCGCAAAAGAATTATATATGGAGAGATCATTTATGTCTATGGAAAGGCTTATGTTATGGTTGTGTAAGTGATTTTTAGACTTGAGATCACTAAGCAATCTTATATAGAGAATGTTATGTTTTGATCCTGTTACATGTTATCTTAATCGAGGTAATGATAGAGCAAACATTGGGTATAACATGAACTACATGAAATTACTTGAGTGATTAAGAAAGGATTCATCACCCTAGGTGAATTAGAAAAAAATATTTCATCTATTCTCAAAATAGTATTGACTGATAAATCCTTAGTCAAGGTGGAATGAGATTTGAAAAGAGTTTCAAATCTTATTCAAACAATCAATGACTATTATACAGAGAACAAACATGATTTAACATGACATACACACGTCATGCTTTAATGTTAAATCAGAACATTATTGATGAAATAATATTAATTATATTAAAAAACTGACAACTGAAAAGTTAAATCAAACCACTAATGACTTTTCTAATACTTAGAGGATCATGACACGTTGTTAGACGATGCACTTGATATTCAAATATAAATTAATCAATTGTTGAATTGATTATAAATTAAATTGTTTAATTTATTTAATTTTATTTCACTAGAATTATAATTCATATTTGGGTCAACATATTAGAAACATAATGGGTAACACACATTAAGAACCATTAGTTAAAAATTATACTAGGATGATTTAATTAAGTATGACTTGATTAAAATATATTTTAGAAATTAAAAACTAGAATATAATTAATACAAAGATTATATTTTTAGACCTAGAAAAATCAAGTAAGGACTTGATTAAATTAATTTTTAAAATTGTCTTGAATTAATACATGGATATTATTCAAGAGACAAATTGATATTTTGCTAATTTATAGTGTCTTTTAGATTTTCTTATAAATAGTAAGCTACGACTTTTATTTTTTTGTGGTTGCTTGTTAGACAAAAAAAACTACGTAAGTCATAGAATAGAGAACTAACACTTTAATCATAACAATCCCTCTCTCCTAAATAGATATTTAGAATATTTCTCATTGGTGGTTCGTGTTGATTATCTTTGGAGGCTGGACAATTGGACGGTGTGTGGTATACGACAACTCAGCCTTTAAAGAATTATTTAAAGCCAAAGAAGATCAGATCTTCAGGTAATAAATTTCTAAACAACTCTAGATTTGTCTAATGAGATCTTAAGGATTCCCAAATAATTTTTTTTATTGTTTCCGCTTCGGGTAATATATTCAGGAACCCAACAATTTAGAACTAATAACTATATAACTTGGTGATTGATAATTCTAATTTTGGATATGTTGATCCTGAAAATTTTCTTGTTTGTCATAAAATTAAAGTGACGAAAGGTTTGCTGTAAAATATGCTAAGTTATGAGGTTGATTTTAAGGCTCTATATAAAAGCGTACAAATGGATTATGTAACCCAAAAACTATGAACTTACTAGAAGAGGATATTTGAGATAGCGTTTCAGCTGAAGTTTATAAAAGTTTTAATTCTTAAATTAATTTATGTTTTTGTATTTTTAAATTTTTTTGATATGTTAATATCAAAAAAATAAAATAAAATATATTATTTTGATATATTTCCAAGCGATAAACACTTTGACAAACAAATACTACCACTCACCCCCTATGAAAATGTAGTGAAACTTCAGCTACTCCGAAATGAAAAATATATACATCTTGTAGCTTTTCCAAGATCGAACGATGATTTCATAGCTAGGTAAATCGAAGTGGCAAATCATCATGACATAATTCAAGTCACTGTAACAAGCACTAGGAATTGAATCTGAAATTCGAGTGGACAAAAAATCATGGAAAGCCTTCTACAAGTAGAATAGATACTTCTCTTCGACCATGGAATCAGTCGAGATGAAATGACCAATTCTGTATACTATTCCTCTTCTACATCATCCAATTCTAATTATTGGCCATCTTTTAGGAATCCATAAGATTCTTTGTCACTTAATAACACCATATCTTGTAAGTTCTCACATGAAAGAAGCAAATATGCATCTCTCTTCCTTCTTCCTTTTTGAGTGAAAATTGCATCTCACTGCCATGATAGCATTTTCCTGTCTGAAAGATGCTGGGAGTACAAGTCCCACGTTCTTGAACAAAGAGGGTTGACATTGATACCATATATGGAATTCAAAAGGAAAATTCTTAGAAAACAATATTTGTTAAAAAACTAGAGACAATCGATCGTTTAAAAATCAATCCTTTATTTATTATGTCCCAACATATACAACAACATATAACCTTTTGGAAAAACCACAAAACTCCCAAGTCTTCCCAACAATGATCTTGTAAACATTAGTTAATTCAATCCACTTAGACTAGTTGTTTCATTAAACCTTGGAAATTTTAAAAATAACTAATGTTAATTTCTTCAATAAAATAAATATTTTTTAAAGTTGTTATAAAAAAAATTATATTTTTTCAAATATTAAATTCAGAGACCTATCGGAGAAATCATACAATAAATATATAACAGAAATTTAGTTATTATTCTCACATAAAATATAAAATTAACTATAAATAAATGCTATGAAACTTGATTTTAGCTAACATAAAAGGGGCAAAAAGAAAAGAAAAAAAATGTGACTTCGGATGGAAAATGTATACATCCCTTTTTATTTTTTCCAAAATTGAACCATGATTTATTATATATAAATTTTTTAAAAGTTTAGCGGTTGAACATATAGTCCATAATAGAGTCACTATAACAAGTTCTAATAGGATACATAACCAAAATTTTAAGATTTACCGACAGAATTTTTTGTTAGTATTTATACTCGTAGTCTATCGATAAGAAACTTGTCAATGTGATCACGGAAGGATATGATCCATTGAAAAAACTCTTGTCGGTGATTTGTGGTCTGTTAGTAATAATTTTATAGATAGATTTATTGACGGACAAAGCACGAAAAAAAATATCCGCTTCATTCTGTCGGTACTTCCATCGCTATATATAACATATTAACGGTAGAATAACTGTATATCATTCCATCAGTGATCTTTTTCATCCATCGATATGTTCGTTGGTGAATTTGACATGTAACCGTCAAACAAGTCGTCTGTTATTATGTTGGTGAGTAAACAGTGGCAATGATATTTGTAGTAATTCTTTTCCAACTCTCTAGAATATACTAACAAACTATGTTCGTCAGTAAACCTGTCAATAATAATTTAAAAACATATATTTTTAAAAAATCTATTCAATAAAAATAGAAAAAAATTAAATTAATATAAAATTCAAATATTTATTACAAATCTAAACATTTATAAGTTTAAATACAATTAATCTAGAATAGAGGCGCTAGAGGAGGAGGAGGAGGAGGAGGAGGAGGCGGGTCTTCACCTGGACCGTGGGTCAAATAAAAGGGAGCACATGTACCACCCACTTGTTATCTTATCTCCAATACCAATATGCAGAGTTTGGCCGTCTTGACATTAAGTCGTTCATAATCAGCAACAAGATGGGTTGATTGATTTTTAACTCGCTAGTCTAAAATCACCTCGAACTCCAGAGCTTGAGTGCTTGGAACCGATTGCGAGCATCCAACTGTTAAAACATTGTAGGTCATACATAAGAACTCGGTCGTAGTGCTAGAGAGATCATACACCTAATTTCTATTGAGTCCACTGGACGATCCTACCTCCAACCACAAATCCAGATGGGTCGAAGGATCGTCATTGTATCTCTCCTTTAACTAGGTGTTATATGTATCCTGGAAAAAGAGTCAGCAAATTCAAAAAATAATAAATTAAGAAAAAAATGGTTGAAAACAACATACCACAAAGTGCTAAGCTTGGCTATCCATGAGTTGTTACTCCCCTTTTTAGCAGTCATCAATCCGCACATGTGTTTCCATAAAAACCTCCATCGGGTTTGGTTTGTGTCCAAGAACTATAGCCTGTAAGAGAAAATTATTGTTAGTTAAATATATTTATAAAAAACAACAAATAAAAAAATAGATGTAATTAGAAAAGAATCTTACCATCTGCTTTGCATGCGAAATGAACGTATGGAGCCGCCGTTGTGTGTGGTAACAAAACTGTGAACACGCCAGTTTTGGTTCTCTACATTGTAGTGTGATCGTCGAATGAAATGATCGAACATCACGTGCTGAATACATTCCACTCACATGACCTCTGAGATGTACGGATGTCTGAAATCCTTCCAAACCGCCATCTTTTTCCAACCTAAAAGCTCTCTTTCTTTCGTATATTTTTTGACTTTCTTTTGCGCCTCGTACCAAAAATCACGCAACCTATATGGTACAAATGAATTATCTGTTAGTAAATGAATAATAAAATTGAATAAAAGGATTAAAAAAATTATCTTCATTTCAATCTTACCTAGTTGCAGTGTGATTCTTCCAAACTTTCCTTGCAATAGCGTTGCCAACTCTATCCCATTCAAATTTTTCCTTGAATTAAAATTTGTACAAGAAAATTTTCATTAATAATTTAATAAACCAACCAAATTAACATAATAATAAAAATTTAAGTTAATACTAATTTTAAACCTTCTGAACCATGCATCAATCATGGGTTTCCATTCATGATGTTTGGAAACTTGATTCCATTGAAACAATGGAATTTCCATCGATAATTTCATTGCCAATGTTTTGTGGTTCTGACAGCCTCAATGTTTCTAAACCTGAAATTCCATTCGTTAATTGAAATTAATTTTTCAAAAATTATTAACATGTCAATGTTTAGGGAAAATTCTAAGCCTGGTACTTCCGAGTAAATGGATTCCGTTGTGAAGAGAACCCCCTTGACATGGTGGTATCGCACTCAACGAGCCCGTGTCATGAGTGAATGCTCGTCTCGGGTGCCTGTTCTTCATCGGCACCTCACGACTCATGGTCGTCAGAAGCTATACTAAAAGAACTAGCGATGATCCATCCATACAATGTGCTATTAACTTTTTCCTAGGCATCTACACAAACTAAATGATTAAGGTACTGTAAACCATTTCTATTTGGAAAAAAAAATAGGCAGCACCTCCCTTATAAAAGAGATTACCCAAAATCTTTAAATTTGCAAATACATAACAATTTAATAATTTCAATTATGTTAATTTAACCAAATTTTCAATTAACTTTGCTATGGCCATTTGTGAAATTGTCATAAGAGGTTAATAAAAAAACATTAAAGGATTTGTAGTATCAATATTTCACATTAAAAACTATTCATTTATCCTAACTATTATCTTAGCTATTTTTAATTTTTATTTATTTATGATGGCTTCTATTTTGTTTATTTTTTATTATTTTTTAGTAATTTTTATTTTTCATGAAATTAAAAATTGTTTGTTAACACCAACAAATCAATTAGCTCACCATATTAATAAGAGAAAAATTAAAAAATTAAAACAATTCCAACAATCTATACACAATCATTAAAGAACATAAAAATTAAAAAATTCCAACAATCATTAAATAACAAAAAATAAAAAATTCCACCAATCTATATACAATCATTAAAGAACGGAAAAAAATTAAAAACAAATCCAATAATCTATGTAAAATCATTAAAAAAAATATGTCCAATAAAATTTATACAATTATTAATAATAGAAAAATATAAAAAATAAAAAACTAACATAAACATTTATGCAATTATTTATAACAGAAAAATATAAAAAATTAAAAAAAATAAAGAAAAAAAAGAGACAATGAAAAAGAAGAATCTTACCTTAATGTTGAGTTTTTCTGAGTGTAAAAAAAGAAAGAAATCCAAACAAATTAAATAAATAGAGAAGGAGAAGAGAGGAAAAGACATATCTATGCGTGGAGAATAAGAGAAGACAAGATAAAGGGTTGAGGATAGAAGGAGAGAGAGAAGAAAAAGAAAGATGAAGATTTGGGAGGAAGAGAGAAGAAGCTACTAAGAAAGAGAGAAAAAGATAATTGTGTCCGTCTATTCTGATTTTAAGGATTCTGATATTTTAATTTGTGGTTTTTTTATCGACAGCTTTACCGATGGATGATTAAATATTAATTTTTCCATTGGTGTATCCATCTGTAAAGCCTAATTGAAATTTTAAATTTAATCGAAAATTTTCAGAAACTCGCCAACTATCACTGACTACTTTTTTCATCCGTCGGTGATTCTGTATGTACTGATCAATAATAAACAGTGCAAGTGAGAAGTGAACAGTATCTTAGCTCTTAGGAAAATACAAATGGATATTAACTGCCGGTGATCTTGTATGTATTAAACAATGAATAGTGCCAATTAGAAGGGAATAGTTCTAATGCTCAGTATACTAACATAATTAATTCGTTGGTGTATCTATTTGTATTTAATTTTTTTTATTATTAATAATTGTATAAATAATTTCATGTCATGTGCTTAACAATCTTTGTTGACATGCAGTTTAGGTGTGATTGTGAGGTATCTATGTTTTTTTATGTGCGACAAGAGTCATTTCCCTGTCAATTCTGGGTTTATAACGAGCATGCCTATATGTTTTGCACTCAATCAACTTTGCATTTTCAAGCCAGTACAACTTGCAAAAGTTTGGACACATGTTAATTTTCTGGTATCCAAGGTCGAGGGGTTTCATCATGAATTTAATAACATAAAAGTTTTTTTTAAGTCTATTCCTTTCAGGTAAAATACTTTTCGCCCATTAGATAATTATGTCGTAATCGGCCTCACTCAAACATGATTTTATTTGATGGTGAAAACTTGTGCAGTGACCAATAATTTACTGTGATTTGTGCACCCATCCCATAATGGTTCATCGTAGTCTTTTTAAAAGATAAAAAATCTGGTCGCGTCTGCATTAGATTCTTCATCTACTATTAGACATTGATCGGCACAACCTTGATTCATTCTCATCGCATTTATAATCATATTCATATAATGATTACAATTGTCATCCATAACTTTATGTACAATATTGCTGAAACTAGAAGTTGACCCAACCATACTTTTTACCATGGTTTTGTATGGAACATATGGTTCTCCGTGTGCAAACCAACATAGATATCTGTCTATGAACCTTTTTTTTTTAGAAAATGCATTGTTACAACATCTGAATCAAAAAACTTTTTTTATTATTTTTACAACTCTTACATAGACATCTAATACCGTCTCCACTAATATTTATCGGATTAGATAGTGCGTAATTAATAAAACTCTAAACCTTATTACAATAATTCATCTTACGCAACCTTTCAGGTGAATCTCAATACATCCATGAATGATCATTCATTACTTATGTTAGACCTATATAGAATATTGATGACAACATGTATTAATTAATTATGTAAACTAAATAAATAACATGATAATGGTTTAATTAAAACTTATTCAAACTATTTTAACAGTACAACTAATTCATTATCAATTATCTACATAAATTTAAATTTCTATACATTTACCAAAAATTTCAATTCAACAATAAAATTGACAAAATATAAAACTGACTCGTTAAATAAACAATTATTTATTTCATTACAAAATACCTAAGTCACAAATTGAAAATAAATATCATCAATTTACAAATAAATATCATTTTATAAAATCTCAAACAAACCATAACATTTACAAATCATACATTTATACAACAAATTTCTATAGGAAAAAAAACTATAAAACAAGTAAACACCCAAACAAAATTCATATACTAAAAAATATACAATAAAAAATAACATTTTAAAATTGAGTTCAAATAAAAAATGGGTAGTTTTGCTTACTTGAAATGGAGAATCCTAAATCAAATTTGAATCAAAACAGCGATACTGAGAAACTGAGTGTTGGGGTAGCTGAATTTGTAGTGGGAGATTGATTTGTGATAAAATTAGAGGGTGTTTGTTGTAGAGAAAAATAGAGGAAGAAGAAGAAAGAGGGGAGAGCGAGAGGGGAGGACTACTTGTTAAGTCATAAATTAAATATTACAGACGAGTTTACCAATGGATTTAATCAACATATTTAAATTCGTTAGTAAGTTAGACTGTAAAAGGACACGATATCGTACTTGACTTTTTTTTTTCATTCTTTCCTTTTCTATTGTAATTCCCTCGATATATATCAAAGAAATATTTCTACCGGTGTTTACCGACGGATACAATGAGAGACTATTCTGTCAGTAAAGTCCACTACAATCTGCTGATGGAATTTTTATCGGTATTTCTTTTTGTATTTGTTGATTTTCTAGTAGTGATGGTCTATAGATTTTTGAGTAAGTACTAATTACATCTGAATTTGGATGCAAATACTTATTCACGTCTAGAATTCGATCTCCACTTAGAATTCTGAAAGGAATCACCATTTTCATAGATGACTTTCGTCACCTAGAATTCTCCACTGAGGTGCAAAATTAAATTCCTATTCAGATATGCATAAATTTGGTGGAAAATTGATTCTTCATTCAATTGTATCCATCATAGAAGCTTCAGGGCTTTAAATAGTTGGAGCCTTGAATAAATATGTGTTGTATTGTGAGACAAAACATATTAAATTATAATTATTTATTAATCATTGAACCATATTGCTTTGTGCTTTTGGTTCACGGAATTGGAGGAAAAAGTGAGCTAAAACAGTAGTAGGATTCTATATAATATTGTATGTTTTTGGTTTTATCTCAGGAATTCAATTTTTCCACAAGTCTTGCTTTTCCATACCCGAGTGGTTCCTTTCACTTAACCTAAGAGAGTAAATACATCAAATATCTTTAGAATTCTTAAGGAAAAGAATACACACACACACACACACACACACAATGACTTTTATGAGATAGGTGGCAAACTAGCTAGCTAGTCTCAAAGTACTGATCACTGTAAGCTTAATTAAGCTAGCTCCTGACATTAGATGATTTAAAGGGGGATTTTTGAAGTACAACAAGGACAAGAAAACGAGGAAAACCCTAAAACTCGTACCAAAGATGTTACGGCTTCGATCCTGGCATGACTTTACATATAATCTCTAAACAAAATGTGATGTGTGATGTTCATTGCATATTTACATAGATATAATTAACTATATGATGGCCTTCTGTGACAAATCTACCTCTTTGAAGAAGCTAGCTACTATTATCCAAAGTGGTTTTGTTTCAGTATCGGTAGAAATTGAGGTCACTGGGAACAACAATGTATGAATATAAGACTAATTTGATATATATTCTTGATAATCAACATCAACAACAAAGAAGAAGGATACATGCTCAAATATTCGTGGAAATCATAGAGATCACTTAACAGAAAAGTGATGGAGACCCAAATCTTTAATTTACTACAGCTCTGGATTGGAATCTGCAGGGAAAACCTACGTGTTTATGCAGCACCAAATTCAGCTCAATTGTGAAGTAGATGATAAAAATTATCGATCAATGCCCTTCCGATGGCATCACCACTTATGCTTGTTCTTACTTCGTGAAAAATAAATTATACCATTTTCATGGGTCATGTCATGTGCCTTGAAACTTGATTATATGTCAAGAAATATATGGTATTCCCAGCGCACAAAATGCACCTGCAGTAATTTTTACGAGGAAATATAAAATAAAAGGATCACCACTAACTAGTTTAGTGATTCTTCAAAAGAAATAAAATTTAATTGAGATGTTTATATCCAATGAAGAAATTTGTTCTCAAGGAAGAAGATATCATATTTGTGTTATGAGTGTCCTGTCCTTAAGCTGTTTATGCTACAAAATTGTTCCTTCTCGAGATAGAAGATTGAAATAGCTTTAGCGATTATGATTTAAAAAAATAAATTTAAAAAAATAATTTTAGTTGTAATTTTAAAACTCAAGGTTTTTTTAAATTCATGTTTAGTAAAAATTATATAAAAATAATTTTACTTACAAAATAAATAAATGAAAAGTTAGTCAGACAGATCGCTAACTTATATAAAAACAAGATTTGAAATGCATGACTAACCAAAAACTTTTTTTATATATAATTAAATAAAAAACAGAAACTACCACGAAAGCAAATTTTATTTAAAAGGAGGGAAATTGTACTTTAGCTAGCATCATAAGGAGTACGGTAATACATCACAACATCATAGCCAATCAGAAAAGGTGCTAAGCCGTATATATATTTTAGTGTTGGTGGTCAGTACTGTGATCGTGTTGTTGAAGATGATCTATGTGATTCCACTTTGGAATGCTTTGGTGTTCCCAGCATACCATTTACGCCTGCAAAAGATTTTAGAGGATTCTTATGGTCACAGTACTACTGACCACCAGCACCATACCAGCACCAGTACTGTGATATGTAGTGTTGTTGAAGACGATCTACGTGATTCCACTTTGGAATGCTTCGGTGTTCTTAGCTAACCATTAATATCTGCAAAAGATATTAATTAGAGCAATATAAGAACGAAACAATCAAATTAATCAACATTTTATTCAGATCTCCAACTAGCATTCAGTGAAAAGAAATATATATCTCAATATGAGCATGGGCAAAGAAAATAATTGAAAATAACATTATTATATATATTGTGGAGGTATATTGGTCAATGCTCATGATCAAACAAACTCAAGAGTAAGTATATATGATCACACAAGAATATTATTAACAATTAAAGCATGGAGTGAAGGGCTGAAGGTGATGACAGAAGACTAGAGAGCACAAAGGAGTGAGATGCAATTAAGCTCCATGCATTTCATCATCAGTGCTCTCTATCTTCTGTCAACAGCATCACCAGTGCCTCCTTCACATAATAAAAAGCAAAAAGCAAACACTATAAGTAACAGAGGCCAGAGCTCAGAGCTATGGATTCCGAGGGGGAGACCAGCCACAGGAGCAAGAGTCCTGGATGGAAGAAGGCAAGGGAGAGAGTTTGTGTGTATGTTAGTTCATGAGGGATTTTTGTGAATGACCTAGTTGATCTCCAGCACCTCTATTTATAGGAGAAAACTGTGAAATAATGGTTGTGCCCCTACCACTTTTTCATGAGATAGGTGTGCATCTATCTATAAGAAAAAAGTGTGCCCAACTTGAAACTTAATTATGATGATTTCATTATCACCCGTTACGCATTTTCTAAGATTATTACGGTTACCGTGGATCATGCATTCAGTCATGCAAGGAGAAACAATTGTCGCCCCCGTCTGCGTTTCCTGACTCTAAATTATTTTACCAATAAAAAAAAATCAGAGAGGATAAACTAAATCCAAAGTCCAAATTAATACGAGGATCGATGGTTGTAAAATCAAATTTGGTTTGACGGGTTGCTTTTTGAAATCCGTACACTACTAGAGTTTTGCATATTGCTGACGTATTGTTTCGTTGACTTAGTTTGATGGTAATTCCATTAGTAATTTACTTAATATATTTTTTTAAAAAATCAAATAAATAAACTAGAAAAAAATAAAAAAAATAAAACTAAAATAAAAAAACCCAAATAGTTACTATAAATTTAAAAATTATAAGTTTGAATATAATTTATCTAGCTAATAAAAACTGAAGGAGGACGAGGCGGGTCTTTGTTGAGACCGGGCAAGAGATGAGGTGGAACACATATACCACTCTTGTTTGACAACAGCTCCATGTACAATTGTCTAAGTTCGGTTGTCTTAACACTTGGTCGTTTTGTCTCGGCAATAAGCCAAGCCATTTGAATTTGAAGTTGTTGTATAATCGCTTGGAACTTAGAAGATTGAGACCTCAAACCCGATTGCGAGGAATCAATGATCGATACACTGTGACACATCCACAAATCCTTGACCGTAATGTTAGACATACCGTAAATTTGATTTCTATCGGATCCACCGGACAATTCAGCCTTCAATCACAAATCTGGATCGAGTTTCGGATAGGTTGAAAGATCGTTCTTGTATCTCTCCTGCAATCAAGTTATATATGTTTACTAGAAAAACAATCAGCCAGTTATTTTAAGAAAATAATAACTTAAAAAAATTGTTAAAATCCAACTTATCACAAACTTCTAAGCTCGGTTATCCACGAGTTGTTGCACCTCTTTTTTACTGTCATCATTTTACAAGTGAGTTTCTACAAAAGCTCTATCGGTCTTGTTCGTGTCCAAGAGTTGTAGCCTGTAAAAGAAAACTGTTGATAGTTAAATATTTTCATATAAAACAACAATTTTAAAAAAATAGATGTAATAAAAAAAGAATCTTACCATCCATTTCGCATAGAAAGAATCCGCTAGTGTGCGTGATAATTGAACCATGAGTCTCCATGTTTTAGTTCTCCACCTCAGACTACGATCGCCACATGAAATGCTCAAATATCACGTATTGGATATAAGCTTCCTATATAGCCTCTATGGAGGTCTGAATCCCTCCAAGCTGCCATATCTCCCCAACCTAAAAGACCTCTTTCTTTAGCATATTTTTTTGTTTTTTTTTTGCGTTTCATACAAAAAATCATACAGCCTATATGATAGAAATAAATTATCTATTAAGACAATGAAAAATAAAATTTTAACATTTAAATAAAAAAAAATATAACATTGTTAGTTTAATATTATCTAGTTGCGTTGTGATTTTCTCAAACCCTCCTAACAACAGTGTTGACGACCCTATACCAGTAAGGTTTTTCCTTGCACGTCAAATTTGTTAAAGAATTATTTCATTAACATTAAAAACTAACTGAATTAAAATAATAAAAAGAAAAAAATATTTAAGTATATGCTAACCTTGAACTTTTCGTACCATGCATTAATCATAGGTTTTCATTCAGGATTTTTAGAAACCTGGCTCTATTAAACAATGACACTTCCATCAATGATTTCATCATTGATCATGTGAATAACCTCCACATTTTTAAACCTGGAATTCCATTTATTGCTTGAAATTAATTATTCAAAAATTATGCGCTATTGTTTATTTTTTAATCGTGTAGGAAAAGAAAACAAACTTACATTGAGTGGTCGGACTTCCACTGAGCAATGTGCTTCCTAGTATATACATACCACTTAGAATAGACACCTCCTCTACAAGGCAGCATCACATTTTACGAGCTTGTGTTAAAAAAAGATGCTTGTGCTTAAGGTGTTTGTTCATAGTGGACACCTAGCAACTCATGGTCATCAAAAATGCTGCTAGAAGAAATAGCATCACTTCTATTTGTATTATTCATTGGCATCTACACGAATTAAATGACTAAAAAAGGTAATATCATTTCTATTTTAAAAAAATTAATAGCACCTTCCCTACACGAGAGATTACCTAAAATTTTATTACTTGCAATCCATATCAATAAATAAAGTCATAAATTAGTTGATTTTAATTACAACGATATCTTTTTAAGCAATGCTACCATAGACTAATAATGGGTATATGTGCATGTATGTATATGTATCAACTTAAAAATCATTACGCTCTGGTGTTCTTTCTGATTATTACCATATGTCCCATTTTGAACAAATTTTCGTACTTAAATCAGACTACGGATTCCAATAAGACACGGACAGAGATTAACTACAAATTAGAAATGTATGGATGAAAGCTTAACTATGACTAGGTCTCATGAATTTTAAATCTGTTACATTAAAAAATACATATGACTATTTCTAACCCACTCATTTATTAATGAGAAATATATTTTTCATTAAATATAACCAATCAATTCTAGAATGATCATTTCTAAAGAAAAAAATATATAGAAAAAAGTGTATGTGTAATAACATTCTGGATTCAATTATTTTTTTCTTTGTGTAACAACAAAATTATGATCATCGATAATAATTGAAGTGTAAATAAATTGTACTTCTCCAAAAAAATGATATACGCAAGTTTAAAGAGTCTAATAATTTTAAACAAAAAGCCTAGCAAACTTGTTTATGGATTAGTAAGATAGAATTAAGCCTAAAAAGAAGCATGTTCACACTAAACCAGCATCTTGACATGAGAAAATATTATAACTTTCAATTTGATTATTATGTTGAGCTCAAATTTTTTAAGATGATTGTACATGTTGAGTCGATTGATTGTAATTATTCAAGCTTCGAAAGACTCTCAAATTAGGCTTTGAAGAAAATCAATTTTGTTATTTTTTTTAATATTTAGTTTAATTTTAGATTTAATGTTATGTTTTCTTTTTATTTAAGATTCTGATTTTTCTATCTTGAAAAGATTGATTTTTGGCTTATTAATTTAAGCAGTTGTAAACTTCTTAAAAAAACAAAAATAATTATTCAGTAATAAAATGTGAATTAGGATTCTTGTGTAGAAACCCTTTTCTACAACAATTCTTTTTTATTTTTTCTTGCATGTTGTTTCTGTGTGTTCCTTTTTGTCTTCGTTGCAAAGAGAAAAGAAAACTTAATGTTTACCCAAGATCAAATAGCTATGTCGGATTTAGATGTGTTATGGAGTCCATTGAACTTCAAAAAAACAATGAGAGAAAATATACCTTCTTTGTAACTAACAGACATAGAGCTTGTAGTAACAAGGATGAGCTCTTGAATTCGAATCCAAATTAACATTTATCATTTTGTGGCTAACATTCTTAAACGTATGTATGCCTACCTGATATACAAAGCTTTACCAAGCTGGAGAATAAGAAAGATTTCATATATAATATACCTCATATATACAAATCAATATCTCCACTGAAAAAGTGATGATGATGCTTATATGCAGAAACTAACACATACTAATTATAATTAATTAACCTTGGTGGTGGCCAGAATCAGCGTAAAATTGACTTGATTCTAAGAACATATAGAAATCTACCTCACTCCATGGGAGAGAGTAATGAGTGATGCAGTCAAATTAAGACCATTATTGGGCATACATGCTAGTTGACAAGAAGTATATGGAGAAGAAAGCAGAATGCTGGCCAATCCCCCATCTCTAAAATCTTATCCTACTTTTTCTTCATCAATCACCATCATCAGTGGTCAGTTTTGCTAAAAAATCATGGGGGAGGTGACGACTACAATCTTTCCACCTCCCCCATGCACCGTCCTTTTCTCTCTCAAGAGACCTCAGCTTATCTCCGCCATGAATCTTTCAATACCCATACCATGCATGTTGTTGTAGACTAGTTCAATCAAAGATATTTTGGTCATCAATTCCCATAACTAAAGGTATTCTTCTTTTATAGAGAAAAGAAGGTATTCGATCCTAATTTTGAGGCATTAGCACAGCCAGAATATTTATTTTCACTTTATTATCTAAATTTTGAATCTAAAAGAGACTGAAAGAAGGGGAAAATATATACGAGAACATGAAGGAAACATCAGTGCCAAGACCAAAAACAAAACATTAGTGGCATATCTGTTGCCCATATAGATTCCAACTCAAATTATCATGCTGAATTAATCTAAGCATATCTTTCTGTGATCCAAACGAATTGGAAGACATACATCAATTGGATAGAACAGGCTACAAAAAGCCAAATACCATTCCATCAACTGGCAGAGGAGCCCCAGTTCTATCTAGAGAAAGAATAAAGACAACTAGCTCGCTATAATTGGTATCGTCCCACGTGCTGTCTCTTGATTTTCCTCCAATATCTGGAGATGGCAGCCAATTCCTGGACTTATCCTTTTTGGGAGCCTAACCTTTTCAAGACAGGATTACGTGCTTTCCCTATTTGGGCAGGAAAGCCCAAGTAGATACTCCCATGTAGTCCAACATACTCATTTCAGAGGCTTAATTTCCTGCTCAGAACTTGTTTGATTAACAACATAAAAGGTTGCAAAGAAAAAGGAAAAAAAAAAAACCTTCGACATTTTATGTAGTGATATGACAAGAAGTTTGAAATTAAGTTGAATGTTACCTCAGCCTAGCTCTTTTGAGTACATTAATGTTGATCCGTCATGATTAATTAGTGTAACTTATCATAAATATCATATCAACTTATTAAATATTCTTCACCGTTCTTGAATTAAAACAATGCCATGTTTAATCACATATTTAGTCACGAACTGTTATGTTCATTCGATATTATATATATTTTTCAGAAAAAAAAAATCATGAATAATTAACAAGTTTAGGGTTCAGAGACAATTTGATGCATTAGGTTCTGATAAATTAGATATATATCTATTGTATTTGAATATCGAGGAAAGTTTAAAAGATATATTTTTAAATTAAATAGACATATCCAAACCTTAAAAAATTGTATTCGTGTCAAATATTTTATTTGATGAAAACAAGTATAATTTTTAATTTCACTATTAAATTAGATTCAAATATTTTAGTACATTCTATGGATCCAATTCTATAATATATCAGCTTGCAACAAACACTCAAGGTTAAGAGTCTTAAAATTAAAATTAGGCTCGGAAAATGTTGTTTTTTATAGTTTTGTTATTTTCATATTTAATTATGGGTTTTCAATCTTAAATTTGGGTTTTTTTTTCATTTTTTTTATTTGTTTAGGGATTTATTTATTTCTTCTTATTTGGTTGATTTCAAATCTATCTAAAAACATTTATTTTTTTTTTAAAAGAAATCACTACTAGAAAATTAATAAATATAAATAAAAATACTGATGAAATATTTTTATCAATAGATTATAATAAATTTTACTACATAATATTTCCCTGCTATACAAACGGAAACAACTAAAAATAAATATTTCTGAAATAAAACTACGAGCAAGGTTCTTGTGCTGAGATTGTTTTCGTATTCCTTGTTCTTCAAATCCTAAAATCTCCATGGATTCCACTTCGTCACAAATTCTAGCATCCAAACTGTTATTTTACTATAGCAGAGATGGTTAAAACGGACATATATATGATAGGGCAAACATCCTTCTTTAGATTCAACATAAATCAAAATCGAGTTCAAGAAGAAATCATGTAGCTCATTAATAATTTCCTGCTAGTTTCCTGCTTTAAAAAAGGAATGGAGAATTTTCGAAGAAATCAGTTTGGAAAGCATCATTTCGGTGTTGATTGTATTACTTTATTCCCACTTCTTTTGGCCAAATTAAGCACGTCCTCTGCTTTTTTCGACTTCTTGACGTCTGCATGTTATGAGCACTTGGCAAGCTGTTCTAGTGGAGGGGCCTTCTCCGACCCCTCGTTCTCCGGTCAGCCATGAAAGAAAATTGTTTAAAATGGTAAATAATGCCTGTGAGCATGGATGCTGAGTGACAATTTCTCCCATCAACCACTAACTATATTTTTTATATAAAAAAAGTTTCACGGTTTTGATTTTTCTGTCAAAGAGATAGTTAAATTAAATTTGAGACTTTCGAATTATAGATCTAATTACATCCAAATTACTTTCAACGAGAAATAAAGGAAGCATTAAAGATTTTAACTTCTCTACATTAGGCTTTAACATGCCTTTTTTTTTTTTTACTGTTTTACTGGATTGAACATTGGATTAAAAAACATTATTTAATCGTATATTTATTTAATTAGGATAATATACCAGAAAACGTTTTTGAGGACATACCTAAAAGGGGGAAGAAAAGGAAAGGTATGTCAAAAATAGGTTATAAGGCTTGAAAGCCCAATATTAGCTCTATTGTGCATAGTTTTGAAACCGGATCGGCCCGACGGGTTGACCCGGGACCTAACCGCCCGGGCCTGGGACCGGTCTGGGTCTAAGTAAAAACCTGTCGAGGATTTGGCCCGACGAAACCTGGTCGACCCAGGTTAACCCAGCTAAGACCCGCTCTTTTTTTATATATATATATACATGAAACGACGTCGTTTTGGCCTTTTAATCATAAAAGGCCAAAACGATTGAAATGACTTTTTCTTTAATTAAGGTTTCTCTCTGTTTTCATCGTTCATCGTTTTGGTCTTTTAATCGTAAGAGGCCAAAACGACGTCATTTTGGCCTCTTACGATTAAAAGGCCAAAACGATGAACGATGAAGACAGAGAGAAAATCTAATTAAAAAAAAAAAGTCATTTCAATCGCGAAGAGCAGAGGAGCAGAAGACTCTTGATCATTGTTTCAAATCTGCGAATAAGGTTAGACTCTTGTTTCTCTTCATGACTCTCCTTCTTTCACTCTCTCTTTTCTTTATTCTTTGCCCCTTTTTTTTAACTTGCAGTTCTTAATCTAGCATCGATTATTTTGCAGTTCTTGATCTGGCATTGATTCTTTGCTATTCTCACACCCACATGTATGCTTTTCTGTTCTTTTCTTTTTTACAACTTAATAAAGCCTTTGTCTCATTTTTCTTGATTTATTTCAGTTATTTCTTCGTAAGCTGCATATTAGAAACTATATCAAGTATTAACTGCTTCATAGTTTATTGGTACACCATCAGTGTTTAAATTGATGTCGTGGAACACACAAGCAAGGTTTTTCACTAGTATATAATTTCTAAAAAAAAGAAGCAAATAAGGAACTCCACAAACCTCCCCCTCAAACCACTGCCTGGTCAAACTAATTAGGTTGAAATAAATTATGGTTGTGCCATTCATAATCCGCCACAGCATAGGTTGCTGCAAATTTAGATACCTATTAAAGGAAAACACTAATAAATTGTGGTCTTAATTGCTAAAGAAAGTGAGATACAGAAAATTTGGACCTAAATATTATAATATCAACAAAATCCTTGATGTTTGCTTCAGATTCGTCCTCTTGATTCACAATTAAATGGTCATAATCTAGTCTCTTATTGTTAGCTACTAGTTGAAATGTTGCCGACAACACAAAGTATTATATGGGTTATAATTGCTTGTTAGTCATTGATACCTCTGAACCGAAACAATTTCAGTTTACCTCTGAACCGAGGCATTAATATCCAGTAAGTTAATATAAGAACATAATGCAAATAGCTCATAAAGCAAAAATGCACAAAAAATACCAAATCTTAATAGTAGTTTCATGATTTGATAAATTATGTAGGTAAAGTGATTTTTCACTGTGGCTTGTCTTATATGCTTAGAAAATGCCTTAACAATAATGAATTGATGTCCAGTTTATCAGGATTTCTTCATTCTTTATGATCACTGTAGTGATTAATCAAAGGAAATAAGCTTTTTTATTGGCCACACCTTATATCTGATTGGTTATAATTGCTTATTAGTCATTGTTAATCTAATGAATGAATTGCAAAGTGCTTTGCTGCTTAGTCTGAATATATAATAAAAGTATATGATTTGGCTTGAAATTATATTTCCTTTTATAAATTATGTCAAGTCCTTAAAATGTCTTTATATGATGGTAGTACTCCAAGTAGTGATCCTTCAAAGGCCCAATCATCTCAACCTTCAATTTCCATGTCAAGTGGTAGTAGAGGAAGAACAGATTTGGCATGGGGTTATTATAGAGAAGCTCCTGAACTTAGTGTTGGATGTAAAAAAACTAAATTAGTATGTTTATATTGTGCTAAAGTATTTGCGGGTGATGGCATTAATCGATTTAAGCAACATTTAGCTAGAGCTAAAGGCGAAGTTGAACAATGTTGCAAATGTCCTATTGATGTTTGACATCAAATCCTTTTGAATCTTAAAGGAAATGTTGAAAAAAAGAAGAGTTAGAGAAATGCAAGCAGATTTCAATCCATTTAATGAACAACAAAAGGAGCATAAAGAGATGATGAGGAATTAGAAGATGATGGTGATGGTGGTGGTGATGGTGATGATGATGGGGATGTCAATACTAAAAAACACATGTTACCACCAAAGGTTGCAAAAAAGAAAAAGATTCAAAGCACCAGCACTGTAAAACAATGGACTACAAGTTATGAAAAACAGAAGAAATCTGCAACATTAGGGGCATATTTCATGTCGGAAAAAACTCCTAGTGCTCAAAAGTCTCTTCAGAATTGTTGGCAAATAAAGGAAGTAGTTGAACGGTGTGATCTTGCTTTAGCGAAGTGGGTGATTGATGTATATGTGTCATCTAATGTTGTTAACTCTGTGTATTATCAGCATGCCATAGATGTTGTAACAGCTATGTGTCCTGGTTATAAAGGACCAAACTTGCATGTTATTCATGGTTATTACTTGGCAAAAGCGGTTGATGAAGTGAAGATTTATGTTGAGAGTTATCGAGAGATTTGAAGGAAGACTGGTTGCACATTAATGGTTGATGGATAGACAGATCAGAAGAGGAGGATTTTAATTAACTTCTTAGTATATTGTCCTAAAGAAGCAATTTTTTTGAAAACTGTGGATGTATCATATGTCTCAAAGACTGCTAAATTGTTGCATTAGTTATTTAAAGAGGTTGTTTTGTATGTTGGGGTAGAAAACATTGTGCATATGGTGATTGATAATGCTGCAAATTATGTTGCTGCTGGTAAGTTATTGATGGAAGAATTTTCTTTAATATTTTGGTCTCCTTGTGTTGTTCATTACATTAACCTCATACTCCAGGACATTGGTAAATTGCAGTCAGTTTGTTCTAATGTTGAGCATGCTTCTAATATAACAAAGTACAATTATAATCATTATTATCCATAGTATTTGATGAGGAAGTTCACTAGAGGAAAAGAAATACTTCGTCCAGCTCCTACTCGTTTTGCAATAAATTTTATTACATTGCAAAGCATTTTAGCTCATAAAGATAAGTTGAGAGCTATGGTGACATCTAGGGAATGGGTCTCATCTATTTATGCTAAAGATAACAAAGGAAAAAAGTTTGTTAAGAGTGTGCTAGACTCTCTGTTTTGGAAAGAATGTGCAATAATTGTGCGAATGAGTGAACCTTTAGTTCGAGCTATATGAATGGTTGATGGTGATGATAGACCTTCAATGGGATATTTGTATGATGCTATTCATTATGCAAAAGAAGAAATGTTGAGGAGATTTCAAAAGAGAAAGGCTAGAGTGAAATCTTTTATAGACATTATCAATAATTGGTGGGATGGACAACTATATAGAAATCTTTATGCAACGGCATTTTGATTGAATCCTCGATTTCAATATGATGCAAATATACTGGATAAACATATGAGCACCATTTCTGGACTTCTAGATGTTCTTGAGAAGTATGCATATGGAAATTTACCATTGCAAAGTAAGATTACAAGTGAGATGAAGTTGTTTAGGAATGTTGAACATGACTTTGGTCGAGCGTCCGTAATAAATAATCGCATCTTTATGTCTTCAAGTATATAATTTTTATATTTAAAAATATTATTTAACATAGTCTTACTTATTATTGTTTTGTATAGATAAATGGTGGATGACATATGGAATCAATGCTCCAAATCTACAACATTTGGCTATATGAGTGTTAACAAACTTGTAGCTCTTCGGATGCAAGAGAAATTGGAGTATTTTTTTAACGTATTCACTCCAAGAAGAGAAATAGATTGGAGCACCAAAGGCTTAATGAACTTGTTTATGTCCACTGCAATCTAAGATTGTAACAAAAATATTTTTCTTTTCTCTAATTCCTTAAATATTATTTTATCTTATTTAGTAGCATTATTAATACTTATATTGTGTTTACCTTCACTTTTCATATATAGGAATTATTGGAAAGGATGAAATTATGATCCAGTTAATTTTGAGACAATTTGTGACATTGAAAAATAGGTAGTAGAAGATAACCCGTCAATTTTGACAATTGAAGAAGCAGAGAGTTTTCACCAAGCTCTATCAACAATGATCATACAAGATACTTTAGATTATGGTAATTAATGATTAATTATTTAGTGATAAATATTATTTAAAACAAAGTATTGTTTAACACATAATATTTATTTGTTAATTGTGTTTTAAATGTAGATGTCATAAATATTAATGAGATTGAAGATGATTGTGACGATGAAGTTTCAAATGAGCATGTTGATGTTTTATTAGGTGTTGACGAAATTGGCTCAATTTCATTGATATTTGATTCAAATTTTGCTCTTATGGACACAACAGAACTTAATGTGTTCATTCAACAAAAGTAAATGTGTTGTTGATTTGGAATTTATGTTTTTGGATGTTTTATTGTAAATATTTTAGAATTTATATTTGGTTTGTGTTTTGGATATTGAATTAAATTTATGTCGTTGGTTTAAAATTTAAATTTAGTTTATATAAGTGTTGCATTGTAACTAGTTAGGTGTTTTATATAAGTGTTGTATTGGTTGTTTTTTTTTGTTGACCCGGGTCAATCCATCTAACCCATGATCCAATCATTAGATCAAGTCAACTACCGGGCCGGGTTTCAAAACTATGCTATTATGAGCTCAAAACGAGGAAATCCAACCGTTTTACAGCTTACAAAACCTTGAAGATCCTGAATAAGAATTTGAGATTAAAATAATAAAATTATGGGCCTCATTTTTTCCTCATTTTTTTTCTAATTTTATTTGCTCATCTTGAGATCTTCCATCATATTTGTTGCCTGCCAAACTGTAATCCTCTTTGGATCTTTAGTAGTTTTTTTTTCTCACCACAGTGAGGGGAGTGAGGGGAAGATATTAAAATTAATTTTTATTTAGTTTTGGTATAATAAAAATAAATATTTGTAAGAAAGGCAATGATTTTAAATTATGAAAAAAAATATTTTATTATATAAATTTTCAATTTCTTATTTATCATAACCTGATTTTGTTACCTCTTTGTCAAAGTATTTCCCAAAAGTACAATAAAAAAAATTAAAAAAAAACATATTTTCAATGCATTTCCGGCTATTTACATGTCTTTTTTTTTGTAATTTTTAATTAATTTTCTCTTCTTACCATCTTTTCAAAAAGAATCAAATTAAAAAAAAAATATTTTACTTTTCATATCAAAATAATGTTAACGTTGTTTTTTATAAAAAAAAAATAAGAAAACAAAAAACCAAAATAGAAAGTAAAATGGACTAGAGACTAAAGTGCAAAATAAGAAAAATAAAGAGCTAAAACAAAATTTAGTTACTTGGAGAGAAGATGATAAAATTTGTGGGCTATAAACAAATGAGTTAATTGTTAAGAAAAGGAGGGGCTACCATAAAAAAAAAAACTATTCATCATGCTTTCCACCAAAATCCTAACTAAAAAAAATATTATTCATCATCTCTTCCACCAAAACCCTAGTCACCATAAATTCTTTGAGAGAATATAAGCTTAAATGTGGAGAAATAAACCCTAGAATAATACTATACATCTTCTCTTACCTTTCTCCCACAAAACAAAACCTAACCTTGTCTTTTTTTCTTTAAAGCCGAAACCCCCACTTGATTTCTCTTACCTTCAAACTCTATTTTTTTTTTATAAGACCACCACTATTCTTTTCATCTTGAAGCAATCTAAAGATTCATCAATTGAAAGTAGTTGCCTTTGCATCATTGTTAATCAAAGAGACAGAAAAAAACCCTTAAAACTTCTATCTTCAATTTCTCTCTCCTTCGACCACTAAATAAAGCGAGACCAGAACCATTTTTCTCCTCTTGAAGACCACTACACATACATATAAGTCTTATACCCCAATAACTTCGGTGTGATCAGATCTAAAAGTTAAAAAAAACAAATCAAAAGTGGAAAAAAGACCATTGCAACTTCCCAGCATCAGATCTCTCCTATTTACAGGAGGCGACCTACACTGTCACCAAATGAAAGAGGATGGCTTAACGCATCCTGCAAAGCCATCCACACATTGGTTAAATGTCGGTGACATGTGCAATGACACCCCAATCATGACAACTTTTTTAGACACATTTCAACCATGTGTCACCATTGTTTTTCTTCTTTCCAATAGAATTTTACCACTATTATAGCCCCTTTCGGTCCTCCTTAGCCACCCCTAAAAGGTTTATTTTGAACTCTAAACCTCTCTTGAATAATTATTTTGCTTTATTGTTGATATTGATGTGTTTTGTGAGGAGATTTCGGGATTGCATAACGTTTATTGGATAGATTTTGTATTGGAATGATGTTGGCTAAATATTTTAATCATGTATACCCATTCTCATGTATAAGGATTATGTGGAATAACATGCTTAGACTTGATTTCAGCGTTGTGCATATGTTTGTATTCATTATTTATTGTGATTTTATGCATATGAAATTAGAACTTGTATGTGTTTATAATATTTTTGGTGAACAATTAACTTTGTTTGATTTCCATTCATTTTATTGGTAATCACATGATCTTCACCATTCAAAACATAAAAAAATAATTATCATAGTCATATTTTGCACATGGCCAACACTCTAACAAATAAAAAAAAAATATTCTTGCATCCTTTTTAAATTTACACATGCTTTGGTAATTATTAATGTTATTTTAGCATTTTTATGTTTGCATTTTAAAAAAGAAAAGACCAAAAGTATTTTTCTTATTGCATGCATCTATTTTAGATTTTATAATTTGTATATAAAACCCATTAAAGTTTGACCCAAACTAAAATGCTTTTAAAAGCCAACATTCCAAAAATTCTTCTTTTTCAAACTCATTATGAATAAACATTTTATTATTCATTCATATTATTTGAGATAATAGACTTATGGTGAGCTATAATTTTGAATATTAATAGGGAGTAACGTTCTGCTTCTTCGTTTCAAAATATACCCTTACTTCAAAGTTTCATTTTTAATCTAATTAATATCCATTGATAATAAAATTGAGAGTATTAAATTTTTAATATAATATTCTTCAATAACAAAATCATAAGTATTAAGAAGATTCAGTTTAATATTTATCAAGAGTATTAAGTCCTCATTCAACAAATATTGTGAGTGAAACCTTTAGGTAGAATACTAGTAAACCTTTAAGTCCTCATTTTATATATATATATATATATATATATATATATATATGAGAATCATTGTTTTTTAAATAAAAGATCAATTAATCTAAAAAATTTTATATAAAAAATAACAAAATAGATATTTTATTCTTATTTAATATTTATAAGAATATATTTTATAAATTTTGCATATCAGTTACATGAATAATAATTCATAAAGTAATTATTATTATTATTATTATATGAAAACTATGACAAAATTGAATGGTATTTTAAATATTATTTAATTATTTTTATTCATAGTAAAATAGATTAAAAAAAATAAAAGTTTATTAAAGAGAGGTGATATTGACCCAAAAAACTTGACCTATATGCCTAGAAAAAAAAATAGCATTGGTCTTGGGCCTAAAATACCTAGCTGATGTTCCTAATCCTTTCCTTTATCTTTTTTATTTTTTTAAATAAGCACATTATATATTATATGTCTAATTTTTCTAATAAAATAGATAATGCATTATTTGCTTGAAAAATATGTGTTATTATTTGGTTCAAATTCTAACAATCGCAATTTATAGGTTGGTCGGATTCTGAATTCTTAACAATAATATTAATTTAATCCAATATTAATGGATATTAACATAATCTAATCTAACTCAAGCGAATATATATTTTTTATATAGTTATTTTATCCAATGAAATAATGGATATAGCATATGTATTATTAAACATGATCCAAATCTACCCCCCCTCAAATATAAATGTTACTATTTTTTTTGTTAAATAATAAATAATAATTAGATAATAAATATCTATATAAATACTCAAAACTTAATGAAAATAATATAATTATTTAAATTTTTTTATTTGAAAAATAATGAATAAAATATAAATATGATAAATTTAACTTGTCAAATTCATTATTATTTTTAATTCTTAAACTTAAAAAAAAATTATTTTTATTCTAACACTTGCAAAATATCATGTCAATTAAATCCATTATTCAATTAAAAATACCATTAAAATTGTTCCAAAAACTAAAATTTACGTTGATTTAAAAAACCTTATTGCACAATATATATAACAAGTTGAAAGTTACAAACTCTATTAAACTACACCTTTTTAAAAAAATCATTGACGCAAAATTGACGATTTTTGGCAAGATCAAATTCCCCCTCCCCCTCCCCCTCCCCCCCCTCCCAAATGATTTTTTCTCTTTTTTTTCCTAGCATAAAATCATCAACGACCAAATAAAACAGAAAAAAAAAAAGACCCCACCACCACCTCCACTCGGACCTCCCTCTCATAAACCCTAACAAACCCCCTCCCGCCACTCCTTTTCTCTGCCTGCCAGTTCTCACCAAATTCTTCCCCGACCCCTGACCCGTGCGCCGCCGCACCAAATCAAGCTCCTGCCCTAATAGACCGGTTTAATTCTTGCACCTTTTTTATTGCTAGAAGAAAAAAAACTGGATATTTTCATAATATTGTTTGTGGTCATGGATTTCTTGTATGCCCCATATTGCAATACATTCCATTGCATGAGCTTCATATGTCTATTATGCGTGTAAGTAGATTTTTGACCATTTGATTTTGACATATAAAGTAGAAAACCCATTTGTTATTTTGTTAATTTGCATAAAAAGATAAAAGCTTTAAGCTCGAACCCGGTAAATTTGGACTAAATAAAAGAAAGTATAGCTGGTTCAACTGCTTGTTATTTGTTTTATTTTTTGCAGTACAAAGTGGAAGGCGATTTCTGAGTATCATGAATGATCTTTTTGTTTTGTTAAATATGTGTAGGTTACACTGTGGAGGGATTGTGCTGAATAACTGTGCTTGTTGTTGAAGTGTTCGGAGGGTTTTATCTATTGGCATTGAGTATATATAAAAGAATATAGGAACAAAGAGAGGGGAAATGGAGATAGACTTAGGAAAAGTTCCGTTTACCATGGATTTCCATCCTTCAGATAATCTAGTGACTGCAGGTCTGATCACTGGCGACCTTCACCTGTTAGTAAACTCTTCTTTTGCTCTGGTTTTGTCCACTTTTTATCATTCTAGAAATTGCTTTCAGTTTATGTTTGGTTTAGTGTTTGATCGTTTGAACTTTCTTGTTATAGATACCGTTTCAATGCTGATTCCTCGCCACAAAGGTACTATAATGCAAAGGAAAAAATCATCTTCCCTTTTTTAATTGTTTTGTGACCTTGCATTTTAATCAACATATGTAATTCAAACTCTTATCAGATTGTTGGAAATTCATGCTCATAGTGAGTCTTGTAGAGCTGCTAGATTCATCAATGATGGACAAGGTGCTGTATTTTGATTTTCACTTTATGATTTTCCAGTATTCATTTGTTAGCCTTTCAAACTGTACCAGTTGCTGCCATTCCTTTTTTCACTTTTAACAGTACTAATTTATGTGCATTTGAGTTCAGCAATTATCACGGGTTCTAGTGATCGCTCCATTCTGGCAACTGATTTAGAAACTGGGTCACCAATCGCTCGTCTTGAAAATGCTCACGAGTAGGTTACTAATTTTCTTTTTTCACCTCTTTTAAAGGTTGATGAAATGGATCTTGCCCCATCTCTCACGAAAGTTTCTTTTTTAGCTCGTAATTCTCATAGGGCAACCTTTTTCTTTCACAGGGATGCCATCTTTAGTTTGATAAACCTCACAGAGTCAACCATTGCAACTGGGGATGATCAAGGATGTATTAAGGTGACTATGTTTCATGTCTTTCTGTGTCTATTTTTAAAGGTTATGATGATTTAGAATGGACAAAGCTTTTATTTCCTCTTGCATCTTAGTCTTTTCTATTGTAGCCTCTGTAGTTATCTGGATTATGCCCTCACAATACACGCCTCTTGCAATTTGCTGTTTCCTTTTTCCTATTTATCCTATTTTCTTAACTAATTATTTTCTCAAAATGTAATCATTTTGCTACAATGAACCTTCTAGTATTTGTTGGATGAGAATGTCCTGAGCTTGGATAGGACCAGATTTTTTTCATAATCTTTTGCGCACCATCACATTCTGTGATTCCCCTAATCTTACTCTTCATTGAACTCTTTGAAGTCCTTACATCTTACATTGCAAATCCTTCATTTTGATTCTTTCAGTCATTTGTTCTTCATTGCAGGTATGGGATACCAGGCAACGCTCTTGCTGCAATTCTTTTAATGCCCATGAAGACTATGTTTCAGATATGACCTTTGCATCTGATTCCATGAAACTGTTGTCAACAAGGTATTTAAGACTGTTATAACTTGTTTTATCCCTTCTGTAATTACATCTCCACTATTGTTATTTTGCTTTAAGAGGTTGAGGGGATTACAAAGTTTTTATGAAAACATATGGAACTTGTAGGAGCTTTATGATTCATTTCATTTATACTATGTTGAGTAGGGGGTTGTTAGCTAAAGAAATCGTGATTTGTTGTTATCAGGTTCCTCTTTACTTCTTTCTAGTTCTTTCTCTGAAAGATTGGTTGATTCATCTACATATAATTTCTTATGACACAAGTGAGCATCTCACGGGATTTTGTAATTTTCATTTTCACATTGTTTGCTGATACTTCAGGCAAAACTTGTATGCATTTTGTTTGCTGATACTTCAAGCAAAACTCTTATGATTTTCTGTCTGATGTATTGTTTAGTGGAGATGGGACCCTTTCTGTTTGCAGCCTTCGCAGTAATAAAGTAAGTTGTTCTTTCAGGAAAAAATAGTACCTTTGCAAAATACTGCAGAGCTGTGCATTTTGATTAATTTGTTCTACCTTTATATCAGATCCAATCTCAATCTGAATTTTCTGAAGAAGAGCTATTGTCTGTTGTTATTATGAAGGTAAACATTTACATGATATTCAAATAGCTTCTGTGGCTGTAAGAAGCATATATTTATCTTTTTGTAAGCTTATTAGCAAATTGTTTTGGCTAATGTATATTTATGACATGGGATTTGTGGGGATAGACTGCTTAAAACTCCCATATTCCAATAGAGCACTCGACTCTTGGAGCCGGGGATTCTGAGAAATAAATCTTAAGTAGATGGCGTTGTTGTTTTGCCACCACAGATCTTACCTTTTAGCTGCATAATGGACTTTCAGGACTGTAGAAAATAAATGAGTTTCAAATGTCTGTCTGCGCATTTGTTCATGTTACTTTGCTGTAAAATTGTTGCAAAAGGAAATACTTGAAAGCTGTTTCTCATAATTTATTTGTGCCAAATTCCTGTTCTAATTTGTACCATTTTGTTTCAGAATGGTCGGAAAGTTATATGTGGTTCACAAAATGGAACACTGCTATTGTATTCATGGGGCTTTTTCAAGGATTGCAGGTATCCTTTTTGAAAAGTACAAATACTAGAAAGTCTTGGGACAGTGTGCAAGTCTCTGTTCATGAATGGAGATTTTCAATTGAATTCTCTCTACACAATATTGATTTCTTGCTTGGTGGAGTGTCCTGAATATTTGTTTTGATTTTCAGTGATCGCTTTACTGGTCTTTCCCCAAACTCCATTGATTCTTTGTTGAAGGTGTGATTGATTTATTTATTTGGTTGGATTTTTTACTAACTAGGATTTTGCTTACTTTGAACATTTAAATCTTTTGTTTTAGCTTGATGAAGACAGGGTCATTACTGGATCTGAGAATGGACTTATAAGGTGAGTTGTACAAGATAGGAAGGGATTGTTTTCATCCAAATTTTGAATCACGATCATCACTCTTTTTTTCAGTCTGCTAGGCATATTACCTAATAGAATCATCCAGCCGCTTGCTGAACATTCAGAGTATCCTATTGAGCATCTTGGTACTGTATATATCTCTTCCTCAATAGAAGCTTTATATTAACTATATTTATTGTAATTATGGAAGTTGTGATTGGATTGACATGCCATGGAGACTTTTCAGCATGGTGCTATTTCTGCACCTCCATCATTGTACAATTGTGAACTGGTCTCTATGTTAATGTAGAGTTTTTATTAGGTGAGGCTGACTTGTGGCCAACTTGGTTATTTCAAGTGTTTTAATGGGATAAATCACTACACATGGGATCCACTATTTTTAAATTAAAGGAAAATATGCATTGATGCCATACAACAGCAAACTGCCAGTTAATCTTATGGAGTTCTACTTTTTATCAATTCCTCTCTTTGCCTCTCATACCAATGAAAGTTTTTCGTTTTCTGTTTTTGATATTAGATGCTGTTGGATATTATACTCATGAAAACAAATTGCTTCAAGTGTGAAATCAACAATCCTAATACTTATCTTTCATGAGTCATATAAACCAACAAGAATTTTGTTTCCAAAATCCTCCACCTACCTCCCAGATTTTGTATAGTGGCAAAATAATTGAAAGATTTTGCTCTCTTAAACCCATGAGTGCTGCTGAGAGAGTTTGCCTAAGAATGAAGAGAGAAAAGAAGTGATTGTTGATCACGCAGGCAACTGTTTGTTTCATAGGTAGAATTGCTGTGATTTGTTTCATGACTTAAGAGACGAATAAATAAAAAAAGTACCCCACAAGATGAAGTGAAAAGGTACTGCATAAGAGTACAGAGTAAAATTGCAGGGCTTATTGATATGTGGTCCCAATAAATGATTTTCTAATTTAAAAAGAGCCCAATAAATGGATTTGCCGATTTACAACCCTTGGGTTGATTAGGTTGCCATGGGTCTGACTCACATAATACAACCTTGCTCATGTGTATATTGTCGCATCAAGGTTTAAGGTTTATTTAAGAGCCACTAGTACCATCTCATCCCATTTTCCACTATTGATTGTCTAAAAAGCTGGACTTGTTTTTAGATTGCCAAAACAAGCTTGCTGAGGGTATAATTTTGTTTGGAATCTGCAGCCTTTTCTCATGACAGAAAGTTTCTTGGCAGTATATCACATGATCAAGTGTTGAAGGTGGATCTCTCTCTCTCTCTCTCTCTCTCTCTCTCTCTATATATATATATATATATATATATATATATCTACCTACAAATATAGACAAACATGTCTCTAAACATATGCATGCAGGCATGAATTTTTGTGCTCCTATTCACAAAATTTCTGCATTTAACACCTTCTGTGGAACCTTTATTGTGATGTCCTGACTCCAGTCCTTGTGTCATTCAGATGTGGGATTTGGATGATCTGTTGCAAAATTCTGTAAATGCTCAAAATGATCAAGCTGCTGTATCAGACAGCGATAGCGATGAGATGGATGTGGATACTAAACCTCCAAAGTCTAGAAAAGGTACCCTGGATTTAATTGCAGAAATATGAATAACCATCTTCTTTTGTCTGAAGTTTGCACATGAATAGCTGATATTCAAGACATTATTTTTGCTAGGTTGAGCAAACTTTGATAGTTAGGATAGTGTCCTGACTGCTGTTGATCTGTCCTTCACAAATTTAAAAATGTACTGAACCTAATATAATTGCTTATGTGAGAGCACAAGGAACAATATATCTGTTTTACTTAATTATCCTATAGTTAGGGTTTGCCTGTGAAATAGACGCCACCCCTTGTAAATACTGAATTCAAATGCGAAAGTTGCATAAATCATGGACAGTTGAAAATTAAAGAGATGACATTTGACCTCTCAAATCTATTTTGATATTGCATAGTTATCCATATTACTTTCAACTGCCTCAAACCCCAACTCTGCTTCTGCCTTTATTTTTCTGTCAACTTTTAACCTGCCATCGGTGAATCTGTTGATTAAAGTATGCTATGCAGCAACCTTAAAAGTACGGTGCCTGCAGAATCTGATGCATTTGCTTTTAATTTTCCTAAATTTTTCAGGAGCCAAGAGAAAAAATGAGAATGCTAATGGCGCTGCAAGTAGTTTTTTTGCAGATCTATAATTGGATGGTGGTATTTCTTGTTGCATATTTACTGTCTCTCTGTCAGTCTTTTTCAGTATGGATATACTTATTTCTTCTTCCATGGAGTTCTGGACTGGTTAAAGAGATGAAGCAGGGATGATTACTTTGCAGACACAATGTAGGTTTGATTTTGATACATGCTTATTTTTTTCCTCATCTAAAGCATATAGGAGACTTGCAGGTTTTGTTTGAGATGATTTTTTCTATATCCATTGACGCAACATGTAAATTATAGTTGAAGGTTAGCTATCCATTAATGATGGGATGATTGTAAAAGCAGAGATCATTCCCTACCGGATTCCATTGCACACTGCTGTTTAACTTGTAAGTGATTGGCAAAAGCTGATAATGAAACAAGTATGTCTTCCTCGGTTAAAAGGGATGCTTTATTAATAAGCACAACAGAGCTAGTGCTCCATGGATTCGGAAGCAAGCTTTAACTTTGCTGCATCTGTTTTTTCTGCTAGCCAGTGAACCTTTTTAGCTCATTGGCAACATTCATACATGTCTCAGGTGAATAATTATGGAGCTACAGAAATTGGATTCATTGTTGGATGAACCAGAGACCCATTGGTAAGAAACATCATTAGAGTAGTGGCAATAATAACTGCATCAAATAAAAGCAGTGATAAATAGTAAACGCCAATGCAGCATTGAAGATGAACAAGGGAAAGAAACGAATAAAGAATGGTGAGAGGAGGAGATCATGGAAAGGAAAGGAAAGGAAAGGAAAGAGGTGAAATATAAACAAATGAAATGAAGCTTAAACTCTTGTCAGCTCCATGGAACATCAAGCCAGAAAAAAAATAATGAAGAGAGGGTGGAGATAGAAGGGAAAGGGATGAACAGTTGAATATCTTTGGCATGAGAGATACTGGGAAGAAAACATGATGAAAATCTTATAATGAAATCAAGACAGATCCATTTTCTTCCCAGAAACCTCATGCACGCAACTTCCACTAGCTCACAATCTCCCCTTCCAGCCCTTCTCAATTGTCTTCCCCTGGTTCTATCACCCTTTTTTTGTGCCCTACCCTTACCCAACCTTTATTTCTGCCCCAAGTATTCGATTTCCAGGCTTCTCATTTCCTTTATCAGTGAGTATAACAATAAGTAAGTTAGCCTGCTAACGCCTCATTAATAGCCGTGTTGCTCAAAATATAGGCTGTGGCAAGAATTCAGTTGTCCCTGACCTCCTCGTAACCTCAAATACGTAAAACAAGAGAAGCCTAACCAACAAGATCAATCCTCTAAACAACTAAAATGTTTATTCAGGAATGTGTGTTAGGTTTTTGCCAAAAACAATTGAAGTGAAAAATATTTTTCATTTCCATATAAATTCTATATATATAAAAAATATCTTTCAATACCGTCGGAAAGGATTATCAAATATAATTAGAGAATGTTTGAGAATATTATAGTGATTATTTTTAAAACTAATTTATATTTAAAAATATATTAAAATAATTTTTTTTATTTTAAAAAAATTATTTATAATATCAATACATTAAAATAATAAAAAAAACATAATTTTTTTTAAAAAAGTTTCTACCACGCCTTGGAGCAGAAACTCAAAAATATAAAAAGACTTGTTATGGCAAGGCCTTGGTGTCATTGTGGTGGGCATGTTGTGATTTTCCACATTCCAGAGTGGATTTGTTCAGATGAGGCAAATTATAGGAAACTGTAAAACACCATGAAAGAGATCCACTACCGTCTAGAAGATCATTAATTAAATATATAGTTAAGAGAAAAGTTATATTTTAAGGCAAATAGTCTCGACTTGGAATCTCTTTTTTACAATAATAAAAAAAATACCGACAGCCCTCACAGACGATATCGTTCCATTTATGCTGCTAGCTAGCTTTATTTCAGCATGATTTCCATCAATTTGCCCACTGCAAAAAACAAACAACGTATATATGTGTAAGAACTCAAGAAATATGTTCATGCATATGTAGTAAATTTAAGGTTCTCCTTTGCACAAAAGGGTTGGAATTGAAATGGGAATGGCGCTAAGCTAGATTAATATGCCGAATGAGATCAATATTAAAAATAAATTGAAATCATGCAACAGATGTTCAACGTTGATCACCTTTGAAGTAGATCCGAATAAGGTGAAATCAGAAGAGGGGATCGGTGGTTTAGTCACAAGTTGTTGAGGAACTTCATGATTCTGATCCATCATGAATCCCTAGGAAATATACAAAAATAAAATAAAATAATTTTGTTTTTGAACCATATCACTCACTCCATCGAGTTTCAAGAAAGGAAATGGTATTTGCATGTTGGGAAGTGACTTCGTGTACTCTTCAATGCTCCAGCTGCATGGCTACGTACTTCATGTTGGGAATTTCAGGACAACTAACCGGATCAATTCAGCGGAATACAATTTACAATTCACAAGTCCCAATCCTTTTTTTTTTTTCTCTTTGTGCAGTAAAAAACAGATTCAAACAATGATCAAATATAATGCAAATAATCACACAAATTAACACCAAGATTTTTACGTGGAAAACCCGATGCGGGAAAAACCACGGGACCGGAGTCCACCTAAAAACTTCCACTATCACAAATAATGGGTTCACAACTGTTCTTCCTCAGATTCAACTAAGGGATACAACATATATATCATCAAGAACTACTTATTCTCGGATTACAACAAGATTAAAGGAGAATTATTTGAGAAAAACTCACAAAACTGACAGCCCCGTTTTCTGTCAAAACGGCCAGCTTCCACACCACCAATCTTCGATCCAACCGTCCAGAATGAAGAGGAATGTGTCTAGAAGCTGCTGTCAAAATCTCAGCCCGATCCAACGGTGAACGAGCCGGAAATCGAAGAAAGAACACAGGCTGCTCTACTGCCTCTTCTTCTCTTTTCTCTTGTTTTTCTCCCGTTTTTGCTACTGCCATCTACAGTGGCAGCTCCTATATTAATTCAAGGAGACAGCCTTGCCTTGCTGTCTCTTACTAATTAATGTGGTGGTCCCACCATCACATGGTGCGGGACCACACACAACAAATCTCCCCCTCACGCACCATGTGAGGAATTCGCCATACTGGCGATCAACATGTAAGCTTCAATTTATGAGGCTCTGATAAGCCTGCTTCCCTTCTGCAAAACTCAAACTTCTCTCTCGGTAGAGGTTTGGTCATCATGTCTGACACGTTGTCATCGGTATGGATCTTCTCGACAACAAATGACTTCATCTCCATAGCATCTCGAATCCATTGATATCTAACCTCAATGTGCTTTGACCGAGAGTGAAAAGTAGGATGCTTACTGAGATGGATTGCACTTTGACTATCACAGTGCAACACAAAGTTCTCTTGAACTAGGCCAAGTTCATGTAAGAACTTCTTCATCCATAACAACTCTTTGCCTCCTTCAGTAAGAGCAATATATTCAGCCTCTGTAGTGGATAATGCCACACATTTTTGCAACCTTGATTGCCATGAGACTGCTCCCCCTGCAAACTTCATCAAGTATCCTGATGTGGACTTTCTAGAATCAACATCACCAGCCATATCTGCATCTGTGTATCCATCCAACACAGGTTTATCATTACCAAAACATAAGCTGAAACTAGAAGTACCTTTGAGATACCTGAGTATCCATTTCACTGCTGACCAGTGTTCTTTACCAGGATTGGAGAGGAACCGACTAACCATACCAACTGCATGAGCTATATCCGGCTTTGTGCAAACCATGGCATACATCAAGCTACCAACTGCGGATGCATAAGGAACCTTTTTCATCTCATCTCTTTCTTCATCACTTGAAGGACACTGCTTAGAACTTAGTTTAAAGTGGCTTGCAAGTGGAGAACAAACTGGTTTGGAGTTGCTCATGTTGAATCTCTCAAGTACCTTTTGGACATATCTCTCTTGAGATAGCCAAAGTTTCTCCTTCTTCCTGTCACGTGTGATCTTCATGCCAAGAATCTGTTTTGCCGGTCCTAAGTCTTTCATTGCAAAAGACTTGCTTAACTCTTCCTTCAAAATCTGAATCTTCTTAGCATCATGGCCAACAATCAACATATCATCCACATACAACAGGAGAATAATAAAGTTTCCATCTGGAAACCTTTTCATAAATACACAATGATCAGAAGTGGTCCTGTCATAACCATGATCCACCATGAAAGAATCAAACTTCTTGTACCATTGTCTTGGAGCTTGCTTTAACCCATATAAGCTCTTTTTCAACTTGCAAACTAGCTGCTCTTTACTTTTTGCTTCAAACCCTTCAGGTTGTTCCATGTAGATCTCCTCATCTAAATCACCATGGAGAAACGCAGTTTTCACATCAAGTTGCTCAACTTCAAGATTCAAACTAGCAGCTAAGCCAAGCACAACTCGGATTGAAGACATCTTGACCACTGGTGAAAAGATTTCTTCAAAATCAATACCCTTCTTCTGACCGAAACCTTTCACAACCAATCTTGCCTTGTACCTTGGTTGTGAGCAATGTTCATCAATTTTCAACCTGAACACCCATTTGTTCTTGAGTGCTCTCTTACCTTTAGGAAGCTTCACTAACTCAAAGGTATGGTTTTCATGCAAGGATTTCATCTCTTCTTGCATTGCTTTCAACCACTCACTTTTCTTCTTATGTGACATGGCTTCATCAAAGCATTCTGGCTCTCCCCCGTCAGCAACCAGCACATACTCATGAGGAGAGTATTTGGTGGAAGGTTGGCGAGGTCTAGTTGACCTCCTCAATTGTGGCTCATCTGGAGCTTCCTGCATAACCTGTTCAGGAATAACATCAATATCATCATTAGCTGATTCAGGATCACCAACTAATGGCTCATTAAGAAAACCATCATTTTCATCATTTTGCAAGTCTCCCCCATGATTAGCAGGCATCAAAGATAACTGTGGAGTAGGTGCTGGATTTGAATTAGATGGAATAAAAGTAGTAGACTCTGTTTTCTCCTTCAGTTCAAAGTCTTCAATGGTTTGATCTTCAAAGAAGATAACATCTCTGCTTCTCACAATTTTCTTCTCCTTTGGATCCCATAACCTATAACCAAACTCATCATCTTCAGAGTCCAAGAAAATACACTGCTTTGTCTTGCTATCAAGCTTAGACCTTTCATCCCTTGGAACATGTACAAATGCTCTGCATCCAAACACTCTCAAGTGTGCATAGGAAACATCCTTTCCTTTCCAAACTCTATCTGGAACATCAAACTCAAGAGGAACTGATGGAGAAATGTTGATCATGGCAACTGCAGTCTTCATTGCCTCACCCCAAAAGGACTTAGGCAGCTTTGCATGAGAGAGCATACATCTAATTCTTTCAACAATTGTTCTGTTCATTCTCTCAGCCACTCCATTCTGCTGTGGAGTCTTAGGAACTGTCTTCTCCAACTTGATACCATGTTCCCTGCAGTACTTCTCAAAAGGACCCCTGTATTCACCACCATTGTCTACTCGAACACATTTCAGCTTTCTACCAGTTTCTCTTTCAACTCTGGCATGGAAATCCTTAAAGACATCAAGCACCTGATCTTTGGATTTCAAACAAATGGCCCAAATCTTCCTGGAGTGATCATCAATAAAACTAACAAAGTACAATGCACCTCCAAGAGACTTATCAATCATTGAGCAAACATCAGTATGAACTAAATCAAGAACATGTGATCTTCTATGTGGAGGTGATCTTTGAAATGCAACTCTATGTTGTTTACCAACTAAACAATGAGTACATGTGTTCAAGTTCATACCTTTTAAAGGAAGGTAGTTCTTCTTGGCAAGGATGCCAAGGCCTTTCTCACTCAAATGTCCAAGCCGCTTATGCCATAGATCAGTAGAGCAATCTTCAATTGCATTCACCTCCCCTTTGATCACCTTGGCTTGTGACATGTAGAGACCCATCTTCTTCCCTTTAGCAATAATTAGGGAATTTCTGGAGAGCTTCCATTTACCATCTCCAAAGTAACTGTGATAGCCTTCTTCATCAAGAGTACCAGTAGAGATCAAATGTAGGCGCATATCAGGCACATGCCTAACATCTTTGAGTAGCAACTTGCACCCAGTATTAGTTTCCAACCAAATATCTCCAATGCCCACAACACTAGCCATCCCTTGATTTCCCATCCTAACTTGACCAAAGTCACCAGCAGTGTAGGATGTGTAAAAATCACGTCGGGGTGTAACATGGTAAGAAGCTGCTGAATCTGCAACCCAGGTGGTATCTTGACATGCAAGATTAACACAGCCATCATTACACACAATGGCAACATCACCATCAGACACAACTGCAGCTGTCCCGTTCTCTTCATTCTTGTCTTCATCTCTACCCTTTTTATCTCTCTTATACTTTCTGCAATCTTTTTGCATATGCCCAGGCTTGTCACAATAATAACATTTAAAACCCTTCCTTGACTGAGATCTTCCTCTTGGCTTCCATTTGCCTTTTCTATTGCTGGATTCTCCATCTTGCTTGCCGTGAGAGAACCTGCTTTGACTTCTCCCTCGACTTTCTGTAACAAGTGCATGAGACTCGGAAGTGCTTGTTCCTTTCCTCCTCTTCTCTTCATTGAGGATACAATCCTTCACTGTTTTCAAAGTGAGCTTTCCATTCGGAGTAGAATTGTTAAGTGACACTACCAAAGTCTCCCAACTATCCGGCAATGAACTCAATAGGATTAATGCTTGCATTTCATCGGCTAACTCAAGGTTCATCAATGACAGCTGATTCAAGAACCCTTGGAATACATTTATATGCACTGAAGCATCTTCACCATCTCTATACTTTAAATTCACAAGGTCTCTAATTACAAAAACCTTGTTTTGTGCACTCTCCTTGGCAAATGTTTCTTCCAACATCTTCCAAACTTTATAACAATCATGTTCTTGAGAAATATGATTAATGGACTTAGAAGATACCCATTTTCTAACATTAGCTGTAGCCTTTCTATTTAGTCCATTCCATTTTGCATCATCCATGTCATCAGGCTTTATTCCTTTACATTCAATCGGTAAAGCCAAATCATTGCAATATAAGTGATCCTCCATCATTGTTTTCCATAGGAAATAATTTGAGGAAGTGAGCTTTATCATACCCGAATCTTCCTTTTCCATTTTAACTGCACAAGAATTCAATCTACACAACCAAATGCTCTGATACCACTTTGTTGGGAATTTCAGGACAACTAACCGGATCAATTCAGCGGAATACAATTCACAATTCACAAGTCCCAATCCTTTTTTTTTCTCTTTGTGCAGTAAAAAACAGATTCAAACAATGATCAAATATAATGCAAATAATCACACAAATTAACACCAAGATTTTTACATGGAAAACCCGATGCGGGAAAAACCACGGGACCGGAGTCCACCTAAAAACTTCCACTATCACAAATAATGGGTTCACAACTGTTCTTCCTCAGATTCAACTAAGGGATACAACATATATATCATCAAGAACTACTTATTCTCGGATTACAACAAGATTAAAGGAGAATTATTTGAGAAAAACTCACAAAACTGACAGCCCCGTTTTCTGTCAAAACGGCCAGCTTCCACACCACCAATCTTCGATCCAACCGTCCAGAATGAAGAGGAATGTGTCTAGAAGCTGCTGTCAAAATCTCAGCCCGATCCAACGGTGAACGAGCCGGAAATCGAAGAAAGAACACAGGCTGCTCTGCTGCCTCTTCTTCTCTTTTCTCTTGTTTTTCTCCCGTTTTTGCTACTGCCATCTACAATGGCAGCTCCTATATTAATTCAAAGAGACAGCCTTGCCTTGCTGTCTCTTACTAATTAATGTGGTGGTCCCACCATCACATGGTACGGGACCACACACAACACTTCATCCTCCTGAATTTATATCCAACATTTCAAAAGTTAATTAGGGCTTTCCTCTGCATCATTTTGTCAAAGTTTCAGGTTAAATATACGTACGTTTGACATGACTTATATAAGACTTTTAGTTGTTGAGTCATCATCAAGAGATTAATTACTTTGAGAAAAAAAAATATGAAAAAGATAAATATTGATGTATTTGATGATTAATAACATCACCAAAAAGAAATTAAAAAAAATCCTCTATGTGTTCGTTTTATATAATATAACCTTGAATCAAAATCAATAATCAAAATAAAAAATTATATAATATAATAAAATATATTAATTATTGATATTAATGATTTAACTATTATATAAAACAGCTTCAAGTATATATCGTTCCAAAGAAAAGAAAAACCTGCCCATACAACAGAAATTATATACGGTAAATAAATATAAATTATGAAATAACTTCTGGCTTCATGAAAAATTGTAAGATATTTATTAGGATTATTAATCTAATGTAATTACTCCTCGTGATGAGCACAATCCATTTATTTTAATAACTTTTAGTATTCTCTTGCCATGAAATTTGGGGAAAACTAATTAATTATCATGCTTAATTCCCAATTTAGTTTACTAATTAATTACAATCTCTTAATTACATTTTCTCTTTTCTTAAAAACACCCTTTTAGCTGATCACAATATTTATCACCAAGCCTGGGGTTGAAATAAGAATTTAGCCATAAGAAATTAAAATATGCCAAACATTGATTTTCTTACAAAAAAACATATATAGTAAGCCATCAAAAATGACATAAAAGACATGCAAACCTTAACATCTCCGTCAGATTTCATACTCTTTTGATCCTTGCCAGAGGCAATATATAGATGACTGCTCTTGAATGCTGAATATGACGAGGATATGAGGTACCAAGTACATATATATATATATATAATTAAATCAGTAAAAAAAAATTAAATTAATTAACATGAATGCAAATAAGTACTACGACTCACCCACAGAAATTACCCGTAGCATTGGAGATCTCTGATAATTGTTGATTCCAGAAAAGCTCCAAATCCTGCCTATGGTGCTGCAATAATTAAATAGGAAAACCTAGCCTGATCAGCATCTATCCATCTATATATGCAAGCCAAACACAAGAAAAATGGTGATAAAACCTCACCTCCTCGGTTGCCTGGTGATAAGGCAGCATGGAAGAATTCACAGGAAGAACATTTTCAACCTGTGCTGAGGGATCATCTGCTGCTAGATCGAATTCCATTGATTGATTCAAATCCATGAGTACCCTCTTTGCCTCACTTCCTGCTTCACTTTGATGTGATGAAGACATAATCCTTATGTAATGAGAAAGAGAGCTAGGTGGGTTCAGAACTAGTGATTTGTATATTTATCAGGACTAGTTTTCTCTAATCTAATAGGTTGTATTGAATAATATATAGATAAATATTTACTAAATTAAAACATTTTATTTTCCAAAATATTAATAAATTCATATAAAATTTGATAATCTATAATACAACTATTTTTTAGCTTTCAAAAGACATAAAACAAATCTTCACTACACCAAAGTAAAATTTTGCATTAATTATTTATAGGGTTAGTTAGAAATTGAAATAATAAATTGATAATGTTATTAAAATAAATATAATTATACATTAAAATATAGATATGATAATAAGTAATGTAATAGGTTTTAATTAAAAATGGTGATCTTGGTTAATTACACATTTACAAAGTATCTATATATATTTATAAATTCTTTTATTTAAAGAAGTCCTCTTTTCAATAAAATTCATCTACATTCCATGAATAAATGAGTTATTTAATATAAATAAAAGCTGTATTCAAATTTCAATTCAAACTTGGTATGAAACTTTTGCAGTGCTAGTAGAATACTATAAGCGGTGAATGGGGAAGAAATCTCTCTACTTTCATGAATATTTTTATTTTAAAATCTTTTATTTAAATTATTAGGAACTTCAATAGGAAGTAATTCAAATCTAATTCACATGAACAGATAAAATTTTTAAATTTTAATGAAATCTCTCATTTAAAGGTTTTTCTTAATGGTAATAGAGTTTACAAGAATGAATGATAGAAGGAGAACATGAACAAAGATCTTGAATAACAAAATAATCAAAAATTAAATCTAATAATTTATTTAATTTTAAGTTATCTATCTTTTCCGGATTTAATTTTTCTATTTACTTGTTTTATTTTTTTTTTTAGATTTTTTAGTCAGAATAAAGTATTGATAAAGTACTACATTGGTTTGGAGTGATTTAAGAGACTTATTTTATTTTATTTAAAATTTTATATATTTTTAAGTATGCATATATTTAAAAAAGGGGATTAGCTAATTTTTTTAAAAAATAATTATATGTCAAGATATCATACATCAAAATCTTCGATGTCCACAACTACTCCAACTCATCAATTAAAACTCGAAGACAAACATCTATATTCTTACCCGAACTATTAGGACCAGGTATGATCTTAGATAAAAACATGAACTTTGGCCTCATACACATCCTTGGTAACAAGTTATAAACTATGAATATCACCGGCCAACAAGAATAAGGTGAAGAAAATGACTTGAATAAATTGAATTTGTCTATATATAAAACAAGACATACATTTCGTGATTACATTTAAAATTGAGGATTTACTCTACTATAATATTTCCAGGATTCACCATTGGAAGGGTGTACTATGACTCTATCCACTGCATCATGTGAATAATGTCATATCATGTGCTTAATAGTCTTTGGAGACATGAATAACCTTTACAATTTAGGAGTGATTGGAAAGTATCTAAATTTTCTATATGTGATAAGAGTCATTCCCCTACCAATTCTAGGCTTATAAATCATATGGCAGATGAAAATAATGATTAGTCATTTAAAATGTAAGAAACAAAAAAGATAAGAGATGATTTTTATTGATTATAATAATAGACCTTGTCATCTTTAAGTTCATTTTAAAAGGTTGAATCATGAACAAAATAAACTTCATCATTCTTGGTTTTAGAGCTATTGACTTTGTTCAATGCCATGTCTAGTACTTTGCCATCCATTATTGTTTTCAATGGTAAAATAGTGATGAATTTCACATTTAAAATTTTTAGCAATGCATCAAATGTGTGACCTTTTTAAATAGGGATTTTATTATGTGTTACCATTTAAGCTGCCTCGTTTTTATATTTGTTTGTTCGCTTATTTCCTTTGTTCTATAAGCATATTCCCTATAATCATAACGAGACATTAAGTCCATTGTCTTCATTTTTTTGTCTTTTTATATCTCTATAAAGTTTTTAGATTTTGTTTGTTTAAAGTCAAGACTTGAGTTTATAGGATGTATTGTTATTTTTATTTGGCAAGTGAACTCAATAGATATGTGACCTTGGATTACGCTGCATTTTGTTTGCTTGTGATCTTATTTTGATCATCTTGTTGAAAATTGATTCTTTTGTGAATGATGTTGTTCATGTTTAACTTTGTAACACCCTGATGTGCTCGGTTAAATTTGTATTTTTTAGATAGTACAACATGTAAAAATTTAGATACATGTTAATTTTCCAGTATGTTAAGCCAAGGAGTTTCATCATGGATTAGTAGCATATAAGTTCTTTATTATCCTATTCCTTTAAGGTAGAATGCTTCTTGTCTATTCGATGATTTTATCGTTACCGGCCTCGCTTAACCCATTATATGACTTGATGGTGAACACTTATGTAACAACTGATAATTTACTGTAATTTGTACATCCATACCATAAGGGTTCATTGAAATCTTTTAAAATATCAAAAAACCTAGTTGCGTTTGCATTTGGTTCTTCATCTATGATTGAACATTCACATTTCATTGCATCCATTCCTATAATATCATCTACAACTCCATGCACGTGGCTAGAACTAGAAGTTGACCCAACCATCCTTTATACCATGGTTTCGTAAAGAACATATGGTTTTACGTGTGCAAACCAACACAATTGTTTCTCTATAAACCCTTTTTGTAGAAGATGCATCATAATAATATCTGGATCAAGAAACTTTTTATTTTTACGCCTCTTATATGGACATATACCGCCTCTATTAATATATTTTTTTAAATTAAATAGTGCATAATTAATAAAACCCGCAACCTCATTACAATAATTCATCCTATGCAACCCTTCAGGTGAAACTCGATACATCTAAAAATGATAAATCTCTATAGGAAAAGGTTATAAAACAAGTAAACACACAAACAAACTATATATATTACATCAAAATGCTAAAAAAAATAACATTTTAAAAATGGGTTATAACAAAAAAAAAGAAGTTATTTTGCTTACTTGAAGTGGCAAATCTTAAAAAACAATTTGAACCAGAACAAGGATGTTGACATATTAAGTGTCGAGGTGGCTGGATTCGGGATGATGAGAGTTTGATTTGTGATAAAATATAAGGGGGTGTTGTGTGCTGTTTTTTGTAGAAAAAGAAGAAGAAGAATAAATGGGGAAGGGGGAGAGGAGGAATCGTCTATCAGGTTATAACTTAAATATTACCAATGGATTCACCGAGGGACATATTTCGTCAGCGATTTCGTTTATAATAATAAAACATCATTACTTTTTCCATTCCTTCATTTTCAACTATAGTCCTCTTGGTATTTACTGACGAAAATTTTTCATTGGTGTATACCGAGAGACATTGCAAGGAAATATTATGTTGGTAAATGTCACTGTAATTTACCAGTGAACCTCGTTTTGTCAGTAGTTCTGTTTATAACAATTTTCTACTGGTGCTCTTGCATTCCTAAAACTTCGTAAGATGTCTAAACTAGCTAGCCCGTATTAGATATGTGATTCATCATGGGTCGGGTCCAATTTTTAAAAATAAAAAAAAATATTTAGACGTTGTTAGCGTGTTTAAAAGAAAAGAAAAAAATCTATAACTTGAGTTATAGACCTTATTGGATCTAATAAGATGGTTTCATTTAAGTATATAATAAAAAAAAAAAGCAAAGACAATAAATTGATCGAATCTTAAATTAAAAAAAAGGTGATAATGATAATTAGAAGAAAAGGAACGTTTTTTAAAAGGGAAATATATAAAATTAAATTTCAAGATAGTCAAATGTTAAAAGTTGAATTTGAAAAATAAAATAAAATAAAGAGTTTCGAATCAACTCGAGTTAGCATAGCAAACAAGCAATCTGGATAATGAGATTGGACCAATCTCATAAAAAATAAATTAAAAATATTAATGATGACCAATTCCTAAAAATTTATATGTAGAAAAATAAAATTGAAAAACAACTCAAAAAAAAAATAAACCTATAAATTTGGATAAAGTTATCAAACTAGGATCATACAAACTAAATGATAGGTGCAATGGTTGGTATCCTCATACAATGCAGAATTTGACTTATAAAAATAATGTGAAGCAAAAAAAAAAAAATCCATGGAATTTTACTTATTTCTCGAAGAATAAAATGCAGAAGAGTATCATCATATAATTTGGCTTTTTCTTACAGCCCACAAGCTAGTTTAGTTTTTACGTTGCTTTTTTCCTCTACCTTCCCACCCAGCTGGTATTTACTTTAAACGTATTTTTGTATCTCTGTGGGAAGGTGAACTCTAATTCTTTAAGCTGTGTTTGGTTAAGATTGAAAGGGATATATATATATATATATATATATATATATCAGGGATATATTTGATTTTAAAAAAATAGAGCTAAATATATATATAAAAAACTTACTTATAAATTTTTTTTGAAATGAATTTATATTTGTTTGAACTAAAAAGAAAGAAGAAGAACATGTTCCTTCTATAATCATTATTTATGTCGCCTAACTAAGAGATGGTTGTTGGGACTCAAACATCCCGGCCAGTGCATTTTGCTGAAAACCGAACAAAAGAAAAGGGTGATATTTGCTCTTGATGTTTATGTTTCTTCACCTGCAAGACATTAATTAATATATATGGATTACGATCCTCTCCTCTTTATATTATAATATTATCGAGTTAAAACTTATATGTCTTCCTATGTAGAGTCAATTAATGTCACAGCGGTTAGCCCTCAGACGTTGCTCTTTTAAGCACTCAATTACCCGTCGACGTCTTCTGTATCAATGGTAGACTCATACAAGGATTAAGGAGATCTGCTTCTTCCAACTAGACAGACTAGCTCTCTCTCTCTATATATATATATATATCTTAAACTTGAAGCCTCTACAGAAGCATCCCGAATCTAACTAACTATATATCTATTATATATCCAATAAGCACTGTACTCATGGAAATTTGAACGTCAACATATCACCGACAACGGTAGTTGGTGTTGTAGGTGCCTGCCCGAATTATTAGACAACATATGTCCAACTAGCCTATATATATATATCGCAAATTAACTACATATTGGAGTTGACAAACATGCATGGAACAATGACATTTTATCCTAGAGCGCGTGTGTGTGTCAGCATCCGAGTGTACACACACACACACACACATATATATATATATAACGTAACCAATTTGACAGTGAAAGCAAAGAAAACCTTACAACCAACTTGAAATTATGAAAGTTGCGTAGCGAAAGAATATCGAAAGAATCGTCATCATTACAGATCGAGCTTCGGAGTTTGGTCTAGTTTAGGTTGGTGGCTGGTTGTTCATAAACAATACCTCCAAGCCCCACTTGAAATATTTCCTACAACAAAAAAGGTACCCAGTTTTCTCATCGATCTCAATCTCTATCAGATATACAATATTTATATACCTATGTTTTCCAACATTTTATTATCATATATTGTTTTACTTCTTATTATTACTACTATTATATGATGCATGAATATGATCAGTACTGATGATTAGGTTTATATACATAACCCCAATTTGCTTAATCTTTACACCACGCTCCCTCTTAATTTTTCAACCAATCAAATATTCAAAAGCCCAAACTAATCCATGCATTTATTTTTAGATGATCAACGAGGACCCAGCAGTAACCTGTCTTGGTCAGTGAGGGAGTGGCGAAAGTGGCATCTGTGGCCATAAGGACAAACCCCGCCAGCAAGAACCATGCGGCAAGCTTGAGTCTTGTACCTTGGGTGCCTGATAACTGGACGTAGCTCGCCAATGCCATGAGCAAACTGACAATGGTTACCATAAGGACAGGTGCCTGTCTCTTGCCACTTGTTGCATAGCTCTGTCTTCCACATCCCTTGATTAAACACCTCCAACTCCATTCCAGCGGCTATTTCCTCCTCCGATCTCTTTTTCCCTCCTCCTGGCACGTACACCCTCTGCTGCATCTGCACAATCTAACGGAGTGAATGGTATTCGAATATCTTTTTCGATCAGATTAATAATATTGGCATAAAATATTGCACAGCCAATCCTTGACCAGTATTCGAAGGATCAAGGAGCATAAAATTTTTCACTGTGATTAACCAATAAATCAGTACTCTTTAAAGAAAACTTATCCAATTTTAATTGTGCATATATTCTTCTTCTGGATATTGGTAACAGACTCTATTGTACAAATTAAGCTTTAAATACATGTACATTACAATTTAATATTTAATTCGTCTACCCTTCTTTCAATTAATTCTGTAGTTTGTTGTAAAAATAAATAAAATAATATTATTAAAAGGTATTATTATACATCCAATCTGGACTAACAGAGAACCGATGATGGGATAAAATCTACGGCTATTATTTGCTAATATAAATAAAATATAACCCATCAATTAAGAAAATAGAAGAGACTAATAAATTATGAATTTCAAGATAACAGTGCGAACAAGAGAGGATGATGTTTTAAATATCAAACTGATAACTGCAGTTCTATATAGCATAACCGGACGAACTGGACACAGTAACTGAAACGAACACATAGTTCACGTGCTACGTTGCATAGCAATGGAAACTTGAAAGCTAAGCAAAACTCAAAGAAATCTCAACTAACCGATCCAGAAACGAGTTGATCGTGTTGACTCGCCACACGAGACCGAGTTGAGTTACTGCTAGCACTACCTCGACCGCCTCCATTGTTACTCACATTACCAGAAACCACTTGATTTACCTTCACAAAACCACTAGATCTGACGGAAATACTCTTCGGCAACGTCACTCTTTCTCTCTCCACATTATTAGCATTATTCCTTCTCTCAAATGCAACATCACGATTGTTTCCAAAAGTACGGTTCTGATGCTGCATCACGGCTGCTTCAGAGGAGAGACTGATAAGCTTGACAAGCTCACTATTTGTGACTCTGAGATCTGCATTTTCTCGACGAATCAACTCGAGTTCATTAGTTAGGGTTTGGAGGCGCGCGAGAGAGAGATTGTAGTGATCACAGAGGTCCTGGTAGTCGAGAATCAGTCGAGCTTGGCGGAGGCGGTTCTCCGTGGAGATTTCATCTGCGGCGGAGGAGGAGGAAGGGGAGGCGGTGGTGGAGGGTGTGAAAGAGAGCGAGTTCGGGAGCTGTGAAGGTTTTGGCGGGAAAATCGAGTGGTAGAGAGAGGTGAAATTGGAAGCAAATTGATCGTGATCGTTTGCTTGATGGCAATCAAACGGTGGTGATTGTGCAGCTGTTTTTGAATCAGACGGTGGTGATTCTGTTTTCTCCATTTCTTGATAGAAGAGAGAGAGAGAGAGAGAGAGAGAGAGAGAGAGATGAAGCTTCTTTACAGCATATATATATATATATATATATAAACGCCGGCTCTTACATCTGGTACTTACCAAATCATGATGGGTAATTTGTGAGAACCAATCGTGTTCGTCCTGGTGAACTCATCTGTCTTTTTTCAACACGTGGATGCAAGTTATTGGTTGGGAGTAGCGAGAGAAAACGGTGCAGTAACACGACAGCAAAATCTTTCAAAAAGATGTATGTTTCCCGCCAGGGGAAGTGAAAAACCGTTAGAGAAACAGTAACAGAAACAGAAAGCAGTTTTAGAGAGAGAAATTAAAAAACAAAAGTGGAGAGAGAGAGAGATAGGCAATGGATGCAAATGGGAGAGAGCAGTATATATATTATAATTAGTTAGATAGAAAAGGAAAGGTGGTTAGGAGGAGGAGGAGGAGATGTGGGTTGTGGTGGTGGTGGAGTGGCAAAGAAGGAAGGGAGGGAGGTGAAGGATGAATTTTGAAGGTTTTGAATATAAATCATGGCCATTGATTAAGGTATGGTTTGTATGTCTATTTTAAGTGAGGTTTTTTAATAATTTGGTTTTTGTTAGTATTGTTGCTTCTTTATCACTACTTTAACTAACCATGGTCCCTCTTCATTCTTCCTTTGAATGAAAACCATTGTCCTGTTGGTTCTATGACTACGAATGTTTTTGTTTTCCTTTTTTTTTTTAATGTTAAATATTCCCCTTTCTTTCCAAATTAAAACATATAATTTTTTACTACGTGCATGATGATCTATTTTATGTAAATCAATTTTAATTCCAATGAATTTTGCACGTAGCATTGATCAATTTTACTTCACCTTCAATCACTTTTTTTTTCTCGTATGATACACATGGAAACATGAAGCTCAAATATTTCAAAACCCCCTAGATATGTATCTCTATTTCGTAGTTAAGACACTACTTTTTTTTTTCCCCATACAAAAACCACCCATAACTTGAGTAAATGAGTCTTCCAATCAATCGTGGTATATTTTTTAAACCCGGACCAGCCTGACAAGTTGATCCGAAACCCGGACGATCTGGGACTGGAACCGAACTGAGTTTCAGAAAAAATAGGGAAAGAAAAAATCCGATGTGACATGGCGGGTTAACCTGATTGACCGGCAAGATCCGGTAAAAAACTCGGTTGCAACCCGTTGACTTTTATTTTTTACTTTTACTAAAATGACGTCGTTTTGATTTAAAAAATAATAATTGACCCGGTCAAAACCCAGAACCTAAGCCTTGAACCAGGCAGGCCACCAGGCCGGGTTTAAAAACTATGAACCGTGGGATCGGGTTTCAAAATAGTGATATCTATCGAATCTTACTCCTATATATACATAATTCGTTTGATATTGTGATCATGATTTATTTTCAAAGTATTTTTCATTTGGAAATGTATTGAAATAATATTTTTATTATTTTTTAAAATTTATTTTTGACATTAGCACATCAAGACAATATAAAAATACCAAATAATTAATTTAAAAATAATTAATTTTTTTTAAAATATTTTTAAAATATATAATAAATGGGTCGTGGTACTTGACTTATTACTTTTCATTACGTTAACTTATAATAATACTTTTCAAACATGGGGAAAGTTAATATAATAAAAATTCTCTGAATATATTATATTAAAATTTTCTTATAAATTAATATATCCAATGTTCAGAAGAAAATAATATATATATACTATAATAAATAATACTTATTATTTAAACTTTCTTAAAATAATAATAAATAAATAAATAAATATTTTTTAATGAGAATTCACAACAAATCATATTCTATTTTGTGTTCACGTGTTTTATGACCTTGCGCAAGAGGATCCAAATACCACTCCAATTAATTTGGAAAGGATACCAAAACACGTGCATCTCGTGCCTAGAAAAATGGGCTGTACTGATCTAATCTGGGCACAAAATAGTTTACGAAATGCCTTAAAGCCTAATCTAAGCCCAATTCACACCGTTTAGTGAGAGCATGGCTTTTATAATCTTTTATCAGCAGAGGCCACTCCATAGATTTTCGCTGTCCTCCAAATTCATGGATTTGTTTTTAATTCCTTTTCATATTTTAAAATTGAAATGAGGAAATAAAATATATGATTTGAAATACAGCAAGACATATTCACGTATCACAAGCTTCTAGCTATATGTTTTATGAAATACATGACATTTTATTTATGTTTTATAGTTAAAGATTTGATAGGTGTACCCTATGCTTCATCGCAAGCTAGATTTTTTTTCCTGTATAAAAGAATATGCTGACAATATGTTTTTCAAAACGTATAAAAAATTTAATCTTGAAGCAAAAGGTTAATGCATGCGTTTGATAAATGTTACATAAAAAAATTATATTTGCCCATATATATATATATATATATATATATATATATATATATATATATATAGCTTTGTCGCTAATGAAAGAATGAGTTAGAAAATTGAGAGAGACATATTATTAATCTTGTGACACAAGGAGCTCTTTAATTTTTGTTAATTATATAATAATAAAATTGTTTTTTTTAAGAAAACTGATAATTTAAACTTAATTAAAATAAAATTGAGGTATAATTCTCCTTTACTAAAAAAAAAATTAAAAAAATAACATTTCATCTCCTGACACAATCATCGATCATCCTAGATGGTTGGAATATCAAGCTCTGACTTTTATGACATGAGAAACCCTCTTTTCAAACTTTACCCACCCAAAAACACCTAAACACCACCATTAAAACCTTAATAAACTTATTTATAACTTTAAATGAGACTTTAATCTCTCCAAACATGAAAAGACCTACCAAACTTTTTCCTCCACCACAAAGGGCTAAAACACTATAACATGACCCCTCCTATTAAAATGAATTTATTGATATCAAGAATAATATTTTCTGTCACTAGATTGTAGCTAAAACCTCAAGGAACTGGGATAAGAAATGTAAAAACAAAACATGGGGACTAAAACATTTTAAAACGCGACTCATGTACAACTAGGAAAAAAAGGTTGAATATTTATTTTGATTTTAAATTTGGTCCCTAAAGCTTCAATTATTTCGAATCAATAAAATTAAATTCAATTATGCCAAACTATGCATTGACCCAACATCATAACCTATTTTTAACATTGTGAGAACTCCACATCTAGACAAAAAAAAATTCATCAAGCCCAACCCCTGATAAACTCAATGTGAGATGATAAAATTAAAAAAAAAAAGTTAAGTGAAAAAAAAATAAAGGACTAAAAAAATGAAAAGGAAAAAAAATACGAGTTACTATTGCAATTCATAGTGAACCATGCCCCCCTTATATGTTGCATTTCTATCCTTTTTTTATATATTTCTTCAATATTGCATTGCTTCGTGTGTCTATGATTCAAAAACCATTCTGTGATTCATTGAACAAAAATTTTGTGAAATGAAACTATAATTGTTGCAAAAAATTAATAATTAGAAAAATGAGGATCAAATTTGATAAAATCTTTTTTTTTTATAGGCTACCTAGCTATTTGGGAGAGAGTTAGCATGGAAACTAATAAGAGGAGAGAGAACAAAATAAAAAAAAAATAGAAATAAAGAATGGATCATCAAAACTACACCAAGGCTCATCCATCAACCCGCGTCGCCATTCATGGAAGCCCTTGCCAAAACAATTAAATTGGTATCAAGAAAGATCACTTTTCGTTCTTGGAGGAAGCCACATACATCACCATAGTGTAATAACCTCCCTCATAAGTTAGGACATGTGTTACACGTGCCAACCACTTTTCCTCTTTATTTTCACTTTAGTCTCTGATTTGGCAAAAAAAAGATTGAACATTTTTTTAATTTCAACTTCAGTTTCCAAAGATTTAATTATTTCAAATCAATAGAGTTGTATTTTATCTTGCCAAACCGAGCATTAATCAGACCCTGAATCTTTTCTCGACATTATGAGTACCCAACATGAAGTTAAACAAAATAAATCATCAAGTTCAATTGATACAATCTAGGAAAGGTCAAATTCGGATTTTGATATATAATGTGCAACTATCTAGTTTTACGGCACAGTCATAATTCTCAATCCGACCTTTGGATTGAGCTGAAATTTTACGTAGAGCCTCCTGACATGTTTTCCTACCTTGGTTTAAAATTTCAGGTCAATCAGAGTTCAGAAAGGTATCAAAACATGGGTCAACAGAGGCTGTATGAATTTTTTTATTTACTTCCTTTTGACTTGTGGACTTCTTATTTGGCTAGGATTCTTTTCCTAAAAGGATGTGGCAGCTTATTTGGGAATCTCCTAATTCTCCAAAGATCTTTAATGGACTGCAACATAGTTTCCATATGTGTTAAGGATTCATAAATGTTTCAGAATCCTTTTCTTACAAGGATTCCTTATTCATCCTAGCTACAAAAAGAAAAGAAGACTTCAAAATAAATTCTACCTTCAAATCAGATTTCCTAGTCTGTTTAGAACATCTTAATGGTGACAAATCTGATTCTAGCGTATTTATGATATTAATTTCAGATTTTTTATTGTTACTATTATTTTCTTCTTAGTTTAGGGTTTATTTATATTATTTGGGTTTAATTATAAGTGGGCATCATATAAGTCCACATAAGAGGTCCATTAGGGTTTATTTTAGTTTGGAGTCATTATAAATAAGGACATAAGCAGACATGTAAGGCTAGACAATTCAGATTAATAAAACTTCTTATTTTGCCGCACTTTGTCTGTGTGTGTTGGTGAGATAATCTCCCTTCCATGGTTCTCTAAAGAATTGAAAAATGACTTATCGAAGAACTATCTTCGTGGCGTCATCCCTATACTTCTCGTTTTGCGAATCAATATTCGTTGGGTGGGGGTTTTCCGTTTTCAATAGTGCTGGTGCTTAGGTACAAGTTATCTTTGTGTCACACTCCTATTAAACCTGATTTACTTGGCTTTCTAGGAATTGGTGTCTTTGCATGTGGATTGCGTGACCACGTGATCACGAGGTTCGCATCATCAATCCCACATCAATAATATGTGAAATGATCAAATTGAAAAAACAACAAAAAGAAGAAATTAAGCAACAAAAAGGGGCTGAAAAAGGGACTGGACCTGATTTGGCAGAAAAGGGCCTTAGTATTTTCTTAAGTCTCAAATTTGCTCCTTAAATTTCAATTATTTTAAATCAATAAAGTTTTATTTTATTTTTTCAAGCATTAAACTAAGCTCCAGAATTTGTTCTTGACGTCATAATAATTAAAAAACAAGCAAACCATAACAACTCATCAAGCCTAGTAACATAAAAACTCAATGTAAGATAATTAAATTTAAAAAAAAAAGAGTCAAGTAATGAAACCAAGGGGGAAAAAAGGTGTAATACCATTACAATTCATAATAAATCGTGTTTTTTGCACAATAAAACGTCAAAACGTTTTCCAGAATCAATTTCATCAAGTTTAAACATCGGGTTGGTTTTTTAAATTATGAAACATATGGCATTCACGAAACCTACCTCTCTCAACACATCAAGAATGTCATAACCCATTTTTGGGTTCTTCCAAATTGCATTTCTTTTCTTAAAAAAAAAAAACAGAACACTAAAACAGTGTCGTTTAACGGCATTTTAAATCATTCTTCCCGCTCTCTCTCTCTCCACCCCACTTGCTAAAAAATCCCGCATGACCCATACCCACACCTACACAACCATACCCTGCAACCATTATGGAAGAAACATGAGACAGATAGAGACCCATACCCTGCACTTGAACAGGTATGGCGAACCTCTCCCCCGGCTGCCTATAAATACTAGCGGGGAAGAACAGAGAAAGGGGGAGGTGGAAACCAACGACAGCTTTTAGGGTGGGTATTTTTGGAGAAGGGAAGAGCGACCAGACAAAAAAAAAAGGCTTACGCCTCTGCATAGAGAAGAAAACTACCTTCCTCACCAGCCATCATTTCTGCTCCCTCAGCTTTGAAACAGCGTCCACCGCAGGAGCAACACCAGCGCCGCCACCGTCCCCAGCATTGCCAACGCCACCGTCATTCTTCCTCAGCCTCCTGCCATCTTCTTCCCCTGCTAGTTTCGCTGTAACTCTCGTGAAGAAAAAAGGGAGAAGCATGTGCATTTGCATAAAAAGGAGAAACTGCAGCAACCTGTGCATCTCTCTCTCTGCCATTGGAAGCAACAGCAGCAACACCACCCCTATCATCATCACCGCCAGCTGCCACCGTCCTCCCCGTCATCGATAACAACCCCTGCACCTTGAGAAACAGAGAAGGCCAGAAACAAAGGACAACATTGAGAAGGGAAGGAGAACCACCGACTAAGCAGCTCCACCAATTCCCCGATTGCCATCAGCACTGTGAGCTGTCAGCAGCGCAGCCACGACAGAAAGAGGAGGACGTTATTGACAGAGGCAACACATACGGGGAAGAAGAAAAAACCGCAGCAGCTGCCGCCGTGCCTCTCCCCCACCACTGTGATCCACATCGAACAGGAGGGAGGCCACACATCCACTGCAGATAGGGAAGAAACCTTGTTGACAAAGAGAATGGAAAACAGAGGAAGAAAACAGCACAACGAAGCAGAGGGAAGAAGAAGAAAGACCACCGCCTCAGCCACTGCTGCCGCCACCACAAGCCACCGGAGACAGCAACCACACTCTCTCATTCCAGGTAACCTTCCTCCCCCTCTGCTGTTCATTTTTTGGTTCGCTTTCATTTGCATGCAGAACGTGAGCAATTCACATTCTGCAGCAAAATGAAATATAATTAGGTGGTTACTGTATAGAGCACAGTAACCACCTAATTATAATTCACTGGTTCCTGTGCTCAGCACAGCAACCAGCTTTTTGTTCTTTCGAGTTGGAACATCAGCCCAGCCCACGCGGCAGGGCTGAGTCCAGCCTTGTAGCTGATTCGGTCCAGATTTTATTTTATTTTATTTTTTATTTATTTTGGGTCGGGTCTAGCCTAGTTCTAAAAATTTTCAAAAAAATATTTTTTGAAAAAATTTGTGATTTTCCCGTGTATTTTGTTACGGAATTTTACTTAATATTGGTTTGTATTTTTATACCGTAACAAATTCAGTATTAAAAATACCTGGTTTTCGTCCAAACTTTGAAAAAAAAATATTTTTGTTTTCATGCATACGACCAAGTCTCTCAAAGAAAAAGTCACATCATATTTTCATACTACAAAGAAAACTTTTTAAAAAAATTATTTTAGCATGCATTTTGGCTTTAATAATCAGTTTATTAAAGTCATGAGAACTTGACCAATATTGCAAAAAAATCCAAAAAAATATTTTGTTTTCTTTTTATATCAGGGATTATGAATTTACACGTAAAACGTATTCCCCATATTAAAGATAGTTCTTTTATAGATATTAGAACGGTTAGGCTTTACCTGATAAGATAAAGACCTCCTTACCGAGAAGGACTTTTCTTAAACCGTAGACAGACCAATAAATAGAAATACAAGGAAGCCTTAGCATTTATCAGACAATAAAACAATGCAGCTTACCTTAAGTAGGGCGTATTTGGGGTGTTAATACCTTCTCTTTACGCAACCAGTCTCCATACCCGATCTCTGCGACCAGTTAGGGTTCCTAGTTACCAGAATATTAGGTGACAGACTCCCATACCATTTTTTTCCACTAATAAAAGACAAGAATTCCTTGTTTCTCTATATTTTTCAAATACACACACATGAGTATGGAGGGTAATCGCTGCGATGCCGCACACGTGCGACAAAGAATATCGGTAAAAAAAAGAAAAGAAAATTACAGAAAAGAAGATAATATATACCACATTTAAAATTTCCATTTGGTATATATAAGATACGAAACACTCTTTGGAGAATAAGCAAGTACAAAACATATAAATCATGAACCATAGGCAAATACTAATAAAAATAAATTCTACTTGGTACAAGATAACTCACGATCTGCTAAAAAGTTCTTGTAAATCTCATAAACCTGCAGCCTCCGTCAAATTCTTCACTCGGATAAACAAATTTCACTTGCCTTCCTGTTGGCACCCTTTTGTTTCCAAAACTACCTGCAGTATTCATGTTACCAGCTCTAAGCATCAGGTCAACGTAAGCATTCTTGGCCTTGCTCAATAACATCTCAGGAGAAGCAATATTCTTCAATATTCTCAACTTGGGCATTGGTTTGATCTTCCAAACCCTACGTGGGATACCTCCAATTCTTATGATCTTCGTCTTCTTCCAGGCTGTGATTGCGCGCGCCATCAAGTCACGAGCTGTGCTGTGGATTGTTGTCAGAAGAGCTTGAATTTATACAGGGGGAGGGTAACATTTTGTGTTTGTCATGAGGAATTGGAGGAATGACGAATAAGAGGAGAGAAATTGGAAACTATGGACTGAGTAAATCTATTAATTGGTTTAACAAGGATAAGAATCCGATAAATAACTGGAAAGATCTTTGCCATCATTCCTTCTTTATAATTTTTTTTACTTCCCTTTTAAGTGGGTTAACTTCTATTTTTCAGTAACCAAACACCGCGCATTCCACTACGGCGCTAGAATCCTCATTGAGTCCCTTTTATGATGCGGTGACACGTGTAACTAACAGGTTTTTGGTTTGATGCCGATGACATTTTTTCTCTCTCCTTCTTTTCTCTCTTTTCCTCAATCTTTGCGTTCACACTTCAAAATTTTCAAGCAACCCTTCACTTTTTTTGTTTCTTAATATTTGGTTCTTTATTTTTTTAATTACTATTTTTTTTACATAAAATAATTTATTACATTGAATTTTTTTATGATTTTATTCTCCTTTATTTTTTTCATACGTAAGATTCGAATCATATTCTTTTAATTGCTATTTTATTTAAAATTATTTTTAAAATTAAATTTGTTTTGCAATTTCATCCTCCCTTGATTTTGTTTTCATATCAGATTTGATATTTATTCTTTTTATTGCTATTTTTTTTACTTTGATAAATTTTTTAAATTGATATTTTTTTCTTCTAATTCCATCATTGAATATTAAATTACTAGGGAATTAAGCTTTTTGATTGAGCTCAAGTTTAGAATTTCACGGGTTGTGAATTTGAAAGATTAATCTAAATTTAAGAGATTCACTCGGATTTCCTTTAGAATTTATTTAATTGGAGATTGGACTCCATTATTATTATTATTATTATTATTATTATTATTATTATTATTGATTTTTTCACTTATTTTGAAAGTAATCCAAGTTATTTCGTCTTTCAACCATGGATTATTTGATAATTAAGTTTCAAAGTTTTATTCAATTTGCTTTTGAAGGACTTACCACGGTATCACAACTAGAGCACAAATTTTGCATATTGACCTCGGTGGACTTGGGTCAGGTTTTCCCAACCGTTTTTGGATTATATTTGTTTCTTCAATTTCTTACTTCAATATTTTACTTGTTGGAAATTGAGTTTTGAATTTTTTTTCATTGTACTTTCTATAAGGTTATCAAGTTCTCATTTAATGTTTTCTTTATTATCATGTAAAATCTTTCAACATTTGATTTTTATTTAAGATTGATTTTTATTTTAATTTCATCTTTCAGCATTTAATTGTTTGGGAATTGATGTTCGTGCTTTTTTTTTGCCGCTTTTCTTTCTATGAGGTTATTTCAATCTTATGCTCATGATAACATAGTTAGCAGGTTAATGTAGTTTGACTTAGGTTTTTTTTATTTGTTTTATAAAAAAAATATTTTTTTTAATTTCATTCTTTAATATTAAATTGTTTGTAATTGAGTTTCATGATTTTATTCAATTTATTTTTGGCAAGGTTACCCCGTTGTTATGAGCAAGTCATATATTTAACACACTAACTTGAATGGGCTCGGATTAATTTTTTTAACCATCTTTGTTGTCATTTTTTTCATTTTATTTACTATCATTGTATTTTGTTTTATTTATGTTATGAAATTAGCCAAATATATTACCTTCAATTGAGTCAATAATTGAAGACTTAATTTTTTTTCATCTTTAAAAATATCTATATTCTGTTAACAATTTTTTTTATTACGTGTCACCTATCTAGTTTTTCTTAAAGAAGGATGAATACAGTACGTATATTTAATTTGGTTTGGAACATACGGTGAATATTGTCCAAATGTGAAAAGAATCGAGAAGAAAAAAAAAGGCACAGTATCTAGTTTTTTAATCACTTGTACGTTGCATACTGTTTAGTCAACAAAATCAGGTTAGACAACCGTCCATAATTAATGGTCCGAGGCACGCATTGAAATTAGCATTTTTTCAAAAAATTATCACATCACACATAAAAATCTAAAAGATTAACACCGTTTCAAAAAATTTAATGAAATAGTTTGACTATATTATGTTTTAGAAACGTGAGATGATTATTTTTGGTTTAAGTGCTTGATTGATTGAGATGATTAAGTTATATTAACTAACAGATTATTTAATATAAAAATTATAATTTTATAAAAAAAAAGTTTCAAATAAGTTTTATGAGTTAAAATTAATTTAATTTTTTTTTCAACTTGTAAGATAAAAATTAGACTCCAATTAAAATCTTAAAAATTTATTATTTATATAGTAATAGATAATTTTAAGCAGTCAGATATGAGTTTATCATAATTAAATGAGAATTTGCTTTAAATAGATAACGTAAATGGCTTAGTAAATATATTTATGGATCAGTGAGACATGTTTAAATCTAAGAGGAGGTCTAATTATATAAGAACAAAATAACAACTTAAAATAATCATAAGTTTTTATCTGATTATTGGATCACACTCAATTAAAAGAGTTTCTAGAAGTTGTTTTTTTTTATAGTAGTTATTGCGTCGCTACACAAACCATTAGGTCTTTAAATATTAAAAATCTTGCTAAGACTTTTTTAGTTTTAATAATTTTAAATTTTTTCTTATTATTTTTAAAATCGATCAACCAATTTTACTGATCATCACAAACTGATGACCAGTTAGATAAAAAATAATATAGTTTAACATGCTTTTAAAATATAATATGATGGAACTGTGTTATTTATCCAAAAGTTTTTGCTTCTGTGTCAATTCAGTAATTGCACAATTTATTCTTAAAATTAACTACCGACTCCGTAATTTAATGGTACTTGGATTCTTTCTAGAATCTGAGTTGAATAAACAAAAAATTTTCTTAGAAACTTGCGTGAGTTATTCATATCATAATTATGTATAATATTCAAAAACTTGTTTGAAAAATCAGAAAATGATCAAACTACATGATCCTTACATTTTTCTTGGTGTGTCGAAGTGGGGTTCCGTCCTCCCTTGCCTACAGGCCTCATGTAGAGAAGAGGCAGTAATTGATGAAGAACAGTGGCAGAAGATTAGGGTTCTATGGCCATAGAAGCAGCACATGAAATTGTCTAAGGTTTTTTAAGAGCAAGTCAGACATACCATGGGTTGTTTTTGGAGGTGATTTCAACAAGAGAATATCGAATACAGATAAAGAGGGAAGAAGGTTTTTTCCTAATTTTTGCTGTTGTCCTTAAAAAAGAAAAGAAAAGAAAAAATGAGCAAGGAAAATGAGTGAGGAAAAAAAAAGTAAAATGATGAGCAAAGGAAATTAAAAAAATGAAAAAATTATAAAAATTATAAAAACTTAAATTGTACGATGAATTCCAAGAACCATTTAAACTCAACAAGTTAAGCAACTAGACGAGTTCTAAAATATAATTTATATTATTTTTAATATAAAAACTTAAACTATTAAATAAAATTTTAAATTATAATTTATATTATTATTTCATAACACTACTAGAAAATTAAAAAACAAATAACACAATTACTGACAAAAATTATTCTATCACTATTTAATTACCAATAAAAATTATAATGAAAAATTTATGTTAGCATTTTTTACTTGTCAAATTGTCAACAAAATTGCCAACGAAACTTCCATTGATGATTTTAAAATGAATTAAAACCCAACAATTTTCTCTTCTCCCCATTGCTTCTTCTTCCTTCTTCTTTTTTAATTCAATTCAAACCTTCACTCCAATTTCTTTATATTTCTAACAACCCCCTTCTAAAATCCAATTACCCAACCTGCCAACCTAAAATAACCTCCCCTCTTGATTCTATTTCTTCTCAATTTTCACTCCATCAGGTGCGTAAGAAAACCTAACCATTTGCATTGTAACACCAACTTATATTTAAAGTTAATTTATTCAAAACTTGTTTGTTTGATTTGTAGTTGAAAGTATATTTAAGTGTTTTACTTTGTTTTATAATGATAATCTTATTGTATTAATATATGATTTGTATTTTAGAACTTGTTTGGGATTTGAGAAATTAAGTATAATTTTTTTACTTTGTTATAATTAATTGAAGAAAAGATGAGTAATTTAATTGGCATCAATAATTTTTTTTTGAATTTTATGGTTAAATTGAAAATTTGAATTGTTTGGATTTCATGAGTTATGTGAGGATTTGTGTATAGTAGTTCAAAATAATTCCGAGGATATGTTATTTTTTTTATTTGATTATTAGACAAATGGGTGCAAAGTTGCTTGTAAATTATTTCTAGTAAGTTTTATGTTTGGTAAACACAGTAAACGATTCACTTGTTTCAAAGGTATCATGCCTCCCAAACAAACTCACAGCGATTTAAAATTCACCACTCTCATCATGACCAATCTACAAGTACCACCGATCAATTTGATAAAGAAGCTGCATCTCTCCCATGATCAAGTTATCAATCACTTTGTGTCTTCTTTTCTGTTATTTTTTTGTAACTAATTATTTGATATATTGCTCATATAGAAATTGGTCAATGAAAACACAAAGTGGTTTGTATTGGTTCCAAAAAAAAAAAAAAAAGGTAACAGAATGAATGAAATATATATGGGAGAGATTATTTTTTAAGACACAAATCAATTCTTCTTTTTCAGTTACCTTGACTATATATAAGTAGTTCAATTATATGCATAAGTAGTCAATGTTTAATTAAATGTCGAAATTTACATTCAATTATTGTTTTTTTTTTATCAACCTTGAGGAAATATGGAGATACAAAATATATATTGAACGAATTAGAGGTAGGTTTCCACTTGAAGATTACTCTACATTGTAGATAATTCTCTAGTCGCAAGCAGATTCTTATAAATCTCATAGACCAATCGTTTCTCAAAAGCTTCACTCGGGTAAGTAGCTTTAACCTGCCTCCCTCTCGGAACCCTTTTGTCTCCAAAAACATGCGTTCCATCGGCATTACCAGCAACGCTAAGGATCATGCTAATATAAGCATTCTTGAGCTTCCTCAACAGCTTAGTTGGAGAAGCAATATTCTTTAAGATTCGTAACTTGGGCACTGCTTTTATCTTCCATGTCCTTCGTGGGCTGCCTCCAAATCTTGCTACGTTCGTGTTCTTTCGGGCTGTGATCGCACCGTCGAGTCGCTGGTATCGCTTTCTTCTCAAGTATCTCTTCCAGGAACCATTAAAGAAGCTAGGAGCTAGTTCCATGTTTGGTGCTTGAGAGAAAGAGAAGGGAGTTGCGGATTTTCTTCTTCTTTCTTGATAGGAGGAGGAGGGAGTCGTGAGTTTGTGCTGTGGATTGGTGAGAAAAGAGTATAATTTATACAAGGAGGGGAAGGGCTCATGAAATATCCGGATGGCGTGTGAAACTGAACGTCGAAAATTCGTCATAGCACATGAAACATATTGAGGGAGGTCAAAAAAAGGCTGTTGAGATCATCATCAAGTTGAACTTATGACAATTATGTGGTCCAATATTAAAGGTTGTTTGCTTTGACTTTTTGTTGAAGGGCAATAATTTATGACAATTATGTGGTCCAAAGGATTCCGTAAAAAGATTTTGGGATCCGATTCGTGCGGTTGATTTAATTACAAGGTTATTATCGACAAAAAATTATAATCTAATCATACAGATAAGAGATTTATTAATAAGAGATTGAGATATTTAGGTGATTTATATCTACATAGAAATAAATTTAACGGCAGATTAACTGGCTAATTATGATTTAAGCAAGAGTTGTTTTGATAAATTTTTTTATTTTTTTAATGACCCTCTTGTAAGTCTTTACTGTAATTTGTATTATAATATAAGTGGATCAATTCTGCCATGTTTAATTTAATTGAGCATTTTAGCCTCTATTTCAAAAAAAAAAACAATTCATATTATATATATGGTGGAGAAACGTATGCATAATTTGGTAAAATATTCTACCAAGCAAAAAAAATAAATCTCTTCTTTTGACTTTTCTTTTTTACTCAAATTAAGTCACGATTCGTTACTGTTTCTTAATTGCGTGTCAAAGAACATGAGCTCATTTTATAATATATAAATTGTCTCTGGAAAAATCAGTAATTGAATTAGTTATAAAATCTAAATAAACTTGACCGAGATTTATTTAGCCCGAGTAAAATTCAATTGAAAATTAATTTATTTTTTATAAAAAAATTATAAAATTAAATTAACTTGAGCTAATTTTCTTGATATATAATTCGGATCTTGCCGCAGAACAATATGTATTGGATTGTAAAACTGTGGCCAAAGTATGTGGGAGCCGTAATGTTGCAAGGAAATTCGATGAAAGGGTCAAGGAGTCCATGATATATGGCATAGAAAATAATAGGAAATGGGTATACCAATAGCTATTTTGAGACAATGCCAAAAAATTTATTCTTAAATATTGGCAATCAAGTTATGATAGTCAGCTTCGAGAAGAGAAGCTGTGGATGATGTTTGTTTTTTTTTTTTCTTTATTTAAGTCAATCTTTACATGCAGTTTTCTTTTTAAAAATCCATTCTTATGTACCAAAAAATATATAAAATAAAAAACCGAGAGTATTTGTCAACGGTCAAAATATTATTTGTTTAAAATTTAATTATTTTTTTTATAAAATTAAATTTTAGTGTTTTTGAATGTTTTGATGTGTTAAAGTAAAAAATAAATATGAATAATAAAAAATATTATTTTAATGTATTTCTAAGCAAATAATATTTTGAAATTTAATCTCTATCAAACTCCCGAATAAACACTTCATATTTTTAAAACAAAATTATTTATTCCCTCACTTTCCTTTAATTATTTTTGAATTAATTTCAAGTGTATTAATTCTTCTATACATGACGTAGGGTAGTCTTTTACTATTTTTGATGCAAGGAAAATAAAAGGCAGAAACTAAGAACTTCTACAAAAATAAATATCTATAGAGTCAGTAAACAGAAGAGAGGATAACCTCACAGGGAGATCATCCCAAATACGAAACTTCGTCTGATTTTTAGCATCTAATTTGACAAGAAAATCCCACAATAATTATCTTATCTTATCTTAGAGTATATATCTTCTTGTGTATTTTTTTTAATTTTTTGGTTTCATCTTTCAGTGTTTGATTTGATAGAGATTAAATTTCTTGTTTTTTTTTTATTTGTGATGATTCTAATCTAATAACTCAGATCATGGATTTAAAAAGTTAATACGGTTCGATATATATTTTTTTGGTTCATTTTTTTCATCATTCTATATTAATTTATTTTAAAAAAATTGGTTTTGTGATTATCTTTAATTTTTTTTAATGGTTTTTTCAGTCTCATGACTTAGACAACAAGTTTTGCAGGTTTTTTTTGAAAAAATATTTTTTGTGTATTTGATTTTTGAAAATGTTATCCTGATTCATCTATAATCATTTATTTTATATAAATGAATTTTTTAAAAAAAATATTTACTTTTAAATAATATTTCTAATATGTTAGGACTTGTATAATTTTCTTTTCTTTTTTACTTTACTCCATTAGTAAATTTCTATTTCTGTTATCTTTCATTAATTTTAATAATCAAATTCAATAAATAAAACTAGGTAAATGTATCATTTTATGGGATCAAATATCTTGATCTACATTTATTTTTTATATATAGTTTTACTTTTAGTTATTGTAATAATTTTTATTTATTTATTTATATAAATAATTATTGATTTATTTAATTAGATATTTGTATCAGTTTTTAATTTAAATTTTGAATTTTTTATGTAAAAAAACATATTAAAATAATATCTAATTTTTTTTTAAAAAAAAAACAACCGGCATCAAAAGTTAAATAGTATAATACAAGAGAAAAAGAGAAGTTATCATCCCATCATTTCAGAGCCACCTATAATTTATTGTCGTTGGCTACATGCCCAAACTGAAAAAGACATGCAACCAAACTTCTATTGATATAACTATGTGGCTCCGTTATTACAATCCACAATGGATTGTCTACTTGAACATTACAGGACTTTTAGTGTTCTTTGTAATGTGTATAAGCACTACCCCACAACCTAGTCCAATAATTGTTTTTAGTTTGGATTCTTTGGAGCCTTACTTCTCGGAGTCGGATTCTAGCTAGAAAAGAGATGTGATTTTTGGGGTTTGTGTTTATTTTTCTTGTTGTTTCACTGTTGATTACCTGTTTACATTTTGTATTATTATTTTGGGTTTGAACAAAATAAAAAAATTCAATTTTTGTTTAGATCTGCACACTCATTTTTCTTTCAAATTCATTGACTTGAGCTACAAATTGAAAATGATTTGCAACAAAAGAGTTGCTAATTCAAAGGGCCTCTCATCATCCTCTGGAATTCGCCAGAATGACAACTAAACATGATTGTATGGTATCTCAAATATGTAAAATAGGAAACTGTCAAGAGAAGACAAGTAAACTTCTGAGGTCATGGAACTGAAATAAATACAATTGACAAATGCTTTAGCGAACTCAAGTAGCCTGCCTTTTTGACGATCCTGCAAGACTTTCTTTCAATCTGCGGGCAAAATTACCTTGGATCTAGAAATCCATAGCCCGTTTCTTGCAAACTACACCTTTGAATAACATGCTTCAAGTTTGAGAATCGATTCCCAGGTGCAGAAACATTATACCATCAAGTTTCGAGAACCAAAAGGGTATCGAAATGTCTGCATTACTAGAAACTTAAACAATTTACGGAGGCAAGTGCAAAGCATGAAACTGCTCAAAAGAAGCACAAGGTTCCCGAGCTACATACCGGACATCTGATAATAAACACTATCATAATCACATAAGCAAACTGAGTGTCAATCCATAATAATGGCCAGCATTGATTACTAGAAATTGTAAGGAATTATGATCACTTATGAGCAGAATACAACATGAAATGTTGCATGCTCACTTGAGAAGACATTGGATTAGTTCCCATGTCATGGGAACTGGTTATGCAGTAGATATGCAATATGCTCTCAAACACCAACCAAATTGTCATAGCAGTCTACAAGCCTTTTCCACTCCAGCATTAGAAGTTTCAAAGCAGGCTTTGAAGTTCTTAGCATCACATCTTAACATTTCCATGATCACAGTTTGAGGTTATCTTTAAATCCAAAACCAGGGTCAATGCAGCCACCAGCAGCTAAATAAAGCCAGCTAAAGAACAGCAAAAAGCCCAACACAAGAAATCTAACAGAAACCAAAATTTCTTCTTCAAAAAGTGAAGCTTGAACCAAGAAACAAATAAACAGAGACAAGATAAAAGTTTTTTCTTCCAAATATTAAAAGTATAAAGGGCAAATCAAATTCCTCTCTAAGAAGATGATTGGTCACTCTTGTCCTTCTTAGAATGGATTGCCCCAACAAGGGCCTCGATCTCTTCCTTGATTCGTCCAAACACACCTGGTCCTTTAATTTCATCAATCGGAGTATCCTCATCAATATCATCACTTCTTCCGTGCGTTTCTTGATGATGGTGTGGAGATTTTCCACTATGACTCATTGCTTCTAACTCCTTTTCCATCACATTTGGTTCTGCTTTTACATCCTTTTCTGCTGCATCAAAACCACCAAAAAATGAAAAATTTTACATCAAAAATCTGTTTCAAGCAAAGCCCATCAAGAAAATCTACAAAATTAATCTTTATTGTGAAATAAAATACCTGATGATGATGGACTTTTTGGGTCTGCTTTTGGTTCTGCCATTGAAATTTCTCTGGATTAAAATTTGTGCCTCGGTATCTAAGACTAATCTGGGTTTTGGTCATTGGAGAATTTCATCAGTGCCGTTAATAGATTAAGACGTGGACGGTTCAGATGCTACTCTTCACAATCGGCTTGTGCAAGTCACGTGATCGTAATAAGTAGAACCTTAGGCCCATAGGTTTTTAAACCCGGCCCGGTAGCCGGCCGGTTCACGGTGAATTTTTATTTTTAAAAAATTTAAAATCACATCATTTTAGTAAAAAAAAATAAAATCAATAAGTTACAACTGAATTTTTAATCATGTTTTTAATCTGCCGAATCAACTAGATTTTTAACCCGAAGTGTCTCATTCCAGGTGTGATAACAATGGATGTTACAGAAGCAAAGATGAAAAAGGTATATATTACTCGTAATTTTGACCAATTTACATTTAGCACGTTCTATGTTTTTGTTTAATTTAAGGAATGGATGACTTCGTTAATGAAAGACAAAGCAGGACGGCAGTCCCGCTACAACTACAAGCCCCAGAAAGCAAACTACAGAACACTACAGGAAACGAGAAATATGGACACATTGTTTTCAGCAACTTTGGCTGGTAATTATGCATCTATCAATAATTACCTCCTCCCTGATTCCACATCTTCAACAGTCGTAGTCAAGTCACGTGCAAGATTTAGCCCTAAGAATCCATTTTTATCATCTCCCTGGTTCTCAACATGCGAATCCATTGGCCATGCATTGAGTGGATTTACAGTAGCATCTGCTTGTGCACTGGCACGTGACTCAAGTTCCTGAAAGTAAGCATAAGGTCCCCAACCTGCATGCAGAAGATTGGATGAGCATGACACCGCAGAGAAGAAAACAGAATGCCAATTCATTAAGGAAGTCAGCTTTGATGACCGACACTTGTAAAGAATTAAGATCATCACTGAGCAGGATGCAACTAGAAATGTTGCGTGCTCACTTAGAATACGCTAAGTTCCATGTCGATAACAAGATAACTTGGGAATTAGCTATGTGGTGGATATGACAGCATGCTTTCGAACAGCAACCAGATTGGCATAGCTGGTTATGGTTTTTTGGTTCCACCATTAGATGCTCTTGCTCATAAATGCAGGCTGTACAGCTGCTGCTATTTTCTGGTTTTAGATCCGTATACTCAAATAGGTACATTAAATGAATTTCTTTAGTTGTAACCTAGGTGCCTAATCAAAATCATATTCCTGCACAAGGAGAATATACTTCAAAGAAAGTATTCTCTAGCTAAGTAAATCAACAATGCTCCAAGCAACATCCTTCCTGGACTCTAATGTTAAACAAAAAGTGGAGTCATATAAAATTTGCCAACAAATATACCTTGAGGATGATATGGTGGGGGGAAGAATTGCAAATAGCAAAATGTAGCGACCACAAGTCCTGCAAAAGGTGCCTCTGCAATAGTTAGCCAAGGTAATCATCCAATAGACAATGAGGAAGTTTCATCTAAATGAGTAAATAAACAATGAAAAGGCACACACCTAAGAGACCTCCTGCAAAGACATCCTGCCAATGATGCCAGTAGTCGTCCACTCGGGAAATGGCAACAAGACATGCAGCTAGTATTGGTAAGAAGACAATGCATAGTTTTGCAACATGGCCCTTACAGTCAAATGCTTTTAGTTTTCCAGATAAGTAGAGTGATAGGAAACCCAGACCAGCGAAGGAACCTAGAAATGGAAATCATTATTCCTCTAAGCTAAAACGACTACCAAAAGTATCGAGCCTAATAGCTTTGGTATTAAGTGTTCAATTTCTGCAGCTTACCTTAGCAAAATGCCCATATTTCAATGCAGATATTAAAATATTTCTTCATGACTAAGTGTAAAGTAACTTTGTGGTTACTAATTTCTTAATTGTTTTGTGAAGCAATTATCTGTAATGGTTAACTTACAGGAAGTGTGCCCACTGGGAAAACTCTTATGCCCTTCCTTTATGATACTTTTCTCACCATGACATATCACATTTCCCAAGTGATCATAAACCTGTAGATCAATAAGGTTTCAGGAATTAAATTCTGTTACCATGAAGGTGATGACATGTGGAAAGGAGGTGAACCTAAATCAACCCTCACAGTAGAAAGCATCAAATAACTGCAGGTCCATAGAAGCATACATCCTTTCCATCAGGAAAACAACGCCAAAAGAAATCAGGTCGAGGCCGACCAACTGCATTTTTTATTGAATCTGTAATGACAGCTGTCACTAGAATGGAGAATAAGAGACCTGCTCAAGTGAACACACATAATGCATTATGAGACTTCTTCCAGCAGATTGGATGAAAGAAATCTTTAACAAATAAACAGTAAGGAGAGGACAGGGTATGATCACCAAGTATGGCGTGATGAAGATCATAGACGTCTCTCCTACGATAGTAGACGACAAGGAATATCACCACAGGCAAAAGAACAGCATACATCTAATCATCAGAAAAGAGCAAGGGTTCCATCAATGTTGTTGTTACTCACTTGGTTCACTTGCAGTGTATGTTTTTATTTAGCAAAAGAAGCCAGGATACTTACCGGGACAGCCCAAGCAGGCACTGTATTATCTAACAAAGGATATCTAAGATCTGTCATCATATCCTTCCCCACATATCGGTAAAATGGAGGCGTAAGATAGAGGATGACCTCTATCACGACAAGAAGCACAAACATGAGCCAATCATGCATGTGTGTCTTTGCAACTGTAGCTCCATGGGACCTCACAGTATGTGTACCAGAACCAAGTCGGACCTCCCTCATCTGGACCTCCTTCATCTTGCACTGCATGAAACCATTTAGCGTTATCTAATATCAGACTCTGAGCTCCAAATAAAGGGACATTAGGAAAGTAACATAAGGTTTGTTTGGTGAAATATGACCACGGGTATTAGAGTAAAAATTATCAGGAAGTTATTAATATTATGCCTTTATTTTACTGTTTATGAATTTCAAGAAAGGTATAAGCACCTTTATCAATGCATCTGCAACTCAAGCAACATAAATCACCATATATACGAACAGTAAAGACTAAAGCAAGAAACCCAAGTTATGCATGCAGCAAGATTACTTCTCAAAGATTCACATCATAAATACACTTGCGGCAGAATTATCTGTTCTAGATCATGGATTTTGAGAGGATTCTCTTCATCACTAAACAAAACATAGCACCACATAGGCATGCTATAATGATGCTTAAATATGCACAGCAAAATTGAATTGATATAACGGTTCTCTATAATCATGAAAGTTCTAATGATTATAAAAAAGAGAAACTCAAGTCCAACAGCCTTTTCAAAACTCAAAAGAAACAGAAAAATAAAACCACTAGCATTCCCAACACAAACCCAAAACTTCACATTATTAGAGAGACCTTCATACCTAAATGAAGATCTAAAAGTAACAACTATACCTCTTCGCTCGTGTTCTCTAATAGTGGAAGGTCAATTGGTGAAAATGACTGACAAGTATTTGCATTAATCTCCAGCCTGTTGACTGTCGCATCCTATAATCCCAACAAACCAATAATCAGGGTAAAGAAATGAAGATCCCAGTGATCATACAATTTAATAAGTTTAATAAATTAGCCTGATTTGGATTCACTTATGAGCAGATTGTGAGTTTATACCAAGTGTTTGGAAGCAAGCAAAGCATTCTACCCTAACTGCATACTCTACCCAGTTTTATACCAGGATAAAACATCATATATAATAATTATAGAACTTTTAATCAGAACCCAAAACTGTAGACACAGTACACAATAATAATAATAATAATAATAAACTATTAATCACAGCATCAAACCAAGAAATGTCAAGGCTGATATCCATCCAATACTTGGATTATCAGTATTCCATAAACTCACCAACCTTGGTTCCCTAAGAAGTGGCACTTTCTTACTTGTTTCCAGAAAATGCTACCCAGAAATGCCATCAACATAATGTTATTCATTAAAGCATTATCCAAAACACTGGTAGATAAAAATATAGTGGATTAACTTATTGACAGTAACCAATAAACTTTAAGATCTTTTTATTAATAACTTGGAGGACAACCAACGGGACTTTTCATGAAGGATTCCATCATCTCAAACTGCAACATAGGAGTAAGATTTGCAACACGAGTTCAGAATCTGAAGATAAGTTTTTGGACCTTCTTTATCAGTAGTCCTCTATGTTCAGATGCCATTCAACTTGGGAGTTTAGTAATAGAATGCATCACCAGCTAGGTCATGGAATACAAGTAAATGGAAGTTCATGGGAAAAACCATATCATTCTTTGTCATTGTTAGAATTAAATTAACTATTAAAGAAGTACCATCAACTAATATATGCATAGTCCTGTGCAGATAGCTTATTGGTATCTTGGTATAGATAATCAAACTTCCCATTAATTACAAGCAGTTGCTAACACAACCTTGCTTCCCGTTTCCCAAAACTAAATAGCTCACAATGTACTGGATACGGTAAAATGTATAGCTGGCATGTAGCTTATCTGCTCTTTTTAATGGCCATTATATGTGGCAGCTCAATTCCTTCATTAACAACTTCTGTGCACTGGGTATACTCTCTTTTGTCAAGAAGTGCAACAGCTGCACCCAGATTTTTCATTCTAGACTTTACACCTATCCTCCCTTATCTGAAATGCACGCTGTTTTATCACCATAAGAGGTGGCACATGGTGCGCACACAACCGCTACACTAATCCTCCCTTATCCTCTCATTGAACTATTAACTTAACACAATTATCTGTCACCGGCATCTTAAAACCAGATTTAGGACTGCCACCTCTCCAAAACTGAAGTGATTAACCATAGACATGGATATTCATTCAGGAGCATCTCTGAGAAACTAAAGATTGGATCTAAATTGCACAAAATCCCCATGATATAGAAAATTCATTGAACTGTTTCCTAAGGGCTTCCAACTTGCTTCTATGCAGATGTCCACTATTGCAAAATAAAGATATAGGGTACGAGTTCTGAAAACCTCTAGCAAAATCTAACATTTCAACGAAGATGTGGAAGCATCTCTGAGTAATTGGAGATAGCAGATTAACCCAATGCACCAATTTAAAGAGCTACTTCTCATATCAATGGGCTCCAGCTCCTCATTTTTCACTTTGACTACTCAACTAAAGCCTAGACAGTAAATCTACAGTACAACCATATGTAGTAAAACTAACTGAATGCTACATGTACATCACACAACACTTTATCCTTTTCATTTTACTTCACCAAACAAGGCAAGGGTCAAAACGAAGATTCAACTTATGATGTATTAAACCTAATTGAGACTTACAAGCATTGTAATCAAGAGAGCATGTTACAAGTTCATGATCTAGTATTCCTCCAAGAATGGCTGTTTCTAATCAAACAAAATAACGACCAAGACCCACACGGCATAAAATAAATGCCCAAGTATGAAGCTGTAAAGGACCATCGGCAATTCATCAGAAAATACATAATATTTTGAGGAAGGATTCAACTAAGGCGCCTTCCCTTAATCCCTATTCAGACAATTAACAGAAAGCATACTGAAACCTCTCCAATTAATAGCAGTGAATAGCAAGTAGCTTGAGTTTTTCAATGTTTTCATCATTTCAGTGGTTTTATTACATTAAATTTTAATTTGCTTTTGATTGCAGATTTCAAGTTTCAACACAGATAGAGCAAGCATAAGTAGAGACTTCCTCATTCCCCTCAAAACTCCAAAACTCCAAAACCCTCAAACTCAAATTGCTGCATCAACAATGATGTGATCTCTCACCACACAAGTCCAGATTAACCCACTCCTAATTTCACAGAACTGCAAGATAAATGTCTCTTACATATATTTTTCTGTTAGTAGAGAAACCCAAAAGAAGTCAAATTTATTGACAAATCAGTCACATTCTGCTACACCAAGTACAAAGCCAGCAACATCAAAAACAACAAAGCAAACCCACATAAGATAATCCAATTTAACAGCTAAAGACTAAGAACAAAACAGAAAGAAACAACCTTTCTAGAAAAGAAACACTAACCTGAAAGATGCTTTTAAAATTCTTAAAGCAAGAAAGAGATCCATAATCCCACAGAGGCATTGTAGTCATCCACCGACAAAACAACACAATACTGCAAAGACAAACTAAAATATAATGTCCCAGAAAGTGTCAACATGGTATAGGAAGCTTCCTATGAGTCAGCAAGGTTCATATGAAACACACAAATTAAAGCTTCTTTTTGATTGGTTTAATACAAAAAAGTGTGAGTCCCAAAATCTACTGCAGCTTCATGGCTGAATCAAACTGGTTTCTAAAGGCACTTCAGTTATAAGTCCGTAATTTTTACATGGTTATATTTTAATCTTAGCTGTACATTTTGTTTAAGGGTGTCGTTGAAACCAGAGTTTTTAAACCCGGTTTTGTGGTTGATCAGACGTGTTTGGGTTACAGGTCTTATCAGGTAACTAGGTTTTGATCGGTTGATTCTAAATTTTTTTTTTATAAATCAAAATAGTATTGTTTTGATTAAAAAAATAATCAATAAATTATAATTAAATTCTTTACTAGATATTGTTAAGTTAATTAAGTTAACTTATCAAGTGATCCAAGTTTTTGATTTTTTTAAATTCAATCTGGTTACAACGTTAAATCTACCCGTAAGACCAAACCTGGTTTTAAAACCATATTCCCTCTGTCACAAAAAAGACTTAAAAACAACGCCTAAACTACAACCCCACAAACACGGTGAGAAAAACCACTCATTTCCAACATCATCATCAGCAACAACACAAGCAAGATGAGAAGAGAAGAAAAAATCAACAAGAATAAAATATTCAAACTAGCAAAAAAGGTTTAGAGGGAGAACAAAGAACTGTATAACGATAGCTAGAGAAGGAGTTGAGAAGGCCTTCTAGAATTGGCGTGTTTAGAAATGTAATTGTTTTTTAAAATATTTTTTATTTAGAAAATTATGTTAATAATATTTTTTTATTTTTTAAAAGTTATTTTTAAAATCAGTACATTAAAATAATTTAAAAATATTAAAAATATATTAATTTAAAAAAAATTAATTTTTTTTAAAACGGTTTTTAAAATTGATTGCTTGTTACAGCCTGGATTCGGTTTGAAGATTTAAATAGAGGGAAATCAACAAAGGAAGAAATTGCTGTTACAAGCAAAGCACACCGTTTGACCAACCCTAGTACACGTACTTTTTTAATAACTGTAATTCTTCTTTCTAAGAAGGCACTAGAATTTACTCCCGCCTTCCACAGTGCCTCTATATAAGGGCCGTTGCAAGAATGAAGTAATGAAAAAAGAGGTATTTTTCTGTCCTTTTAAGCAAGTCCTTTTTCTCTCCTTATTCCTTTCGTCTGGTTCACCGACCTTCTCTCATTCTGTTAGTCGTCTTCTCTAAATTCTTAGTCCTGCTCCATCGCCGCAACAAGAAGAGGGACATGCGTTCTCTCTGGATCCAACGCATCAATGCTGGCACCCGCCAACATGGTGTTAGTCTTTTTTCTTTTTAACGCATCTTGTTGGTGGGTTTTTCTTCTGTCATTGAATGGTATTTCTTTTATGGGGCTGGTGTGTTTTTGTGAATTCATGATTTTTCTTTGTTTAGTTGTGTTTTTCTTGATTTACTTACTGATTGGCAGTCTGCATTGGAAACAATGAGATGGAAATGTTAGAAAATGTAGGACTTGATCTGCCCTTTTTTATATATATATAAAAATTGATGTTTTGAGGCTTTTAACTGCGAACTCAGATGAATTCTAGTCTCTCTTTTATTTTTCTGCTGACAAATTTTGGAATAGAAATAGAAGTTTCTATCTTGATGTTTTCTTTTCGGATATGTGTTGAAAGGACAAGGTTTGGTGTTTCGAAGGCTTAATCTTGGCTGATAAGTGTTGGTTGGGAAGTAATAAATGGGAAATTTGTTGTCATGGTGGATCAGTAATTTGCGTTGGTAGATATCATTTCTAATGATAAAGGAGAAGAGTTTGTAAATTAAGATTTGGCTTATGTAGAACCTTCTAATTTCTGTGGTTTAGAGCAATTTTTTCTTTTGTTGATGAGGGAGTTGAAAGTGCAGTGAAGCATATATAAGAGAAGTGGTTTTGGAGAAAATTTGAGCCTTAAGGACTCTGCTTTTCTAGTGGTTGATGTGGCAGCTACTACATGTAGGTAATAGGGGGCATGATGGCTCCCTTTGGCTTTGGATGAAGTTGTCCAAACATGCATGCTGAACTGCATATTTGTTTTTTTTTTTTTTTTGTGTGCAAGGCTCATCACAATGGGAAATGCTGTTGCTTATCGTGTTTTGCCGGACTTTTTTTATCACTTGTGTTTGACATGTTCCATGTTCTCTTATGAACTTGTTGCTATGTTTTCTCCTGTATATATTGTTTTTCCATGCGTTAGTGGTTATTAGAACAAGCAAACCTCTATGTGAAAGAAATTCCTTTATCAGATTTGAATTTCAACATTGGAACTGGTGGCTTGTTATTGTGTCAATTTTAGCACATGTTGGATGATTCTGTTTTCAGGGCATGGAACTTTGAAATATTTTACCATTCATTGATGTGGGAACTGGGAAGGGAGATGAAGTGACCTAATTGTTTGAGAAAGCTTAGCACTTTCCGGAGTAACAGGATTTGTAGGGATGCTGAGTTTTATAGAATGCAGTACTTTGCTTGGGGCATGTCCTGTTGTGCCTTGATGGTAGAACATTACTTGGAATTGGATTATTTGAAAAGCTTAGGAGTTTGAGAAAATCTGGTGGAAAATCATCATGCAAATGTCAGTAGTTACACTGATCTCTATGGCATGAGTTGGTTTGCAATTATGAAGTACTAAAGAAAACCAACAAATGTGAAGTTTTTTTCTGAAAGAAGGGAGGGGGAGAATCCTGGTTTCTTTTAATCTACTTTTGCTAGATTTTGACTTTCTTTTCTTATAAATAGAACAAAAACTGGGAAAAACTGAGGTATAATTGACTTCTTTATCATTTTGGAGCACATTGTTGTATGTTTGGGTAGTGCAACTTGAATATTTTCCTCATAATGAAACTTCTCCATGGTGGGATACTGACCTTTGGCATCTTCTGCTGCTCTGTTATCACTATCAGTTTAATTATGGTAATTTCATGCATGGACTGCGGAAGGAGAATTTTCATCTGAACAGAAAAGTCTTATCAGAGAAATCCATGCACGAACCATATAGTTTCAAGGCCCTGGTAGACATTTCCCGCAACACCTTTCCTGGAAACAAAAATGTGGTGCATCGTCCCAGGAAAGTGGACATTTCTTCTGTTAATGTGTAGTTCTTTAATTGGGTACCTTGGTAATTCGCTCTTTTTATAGCCCTTCAGAGCTTGTCTGAAACAAAAGCTTTAAATAGGTAGCTTTGTATTTCCTGGGGTAGTTTAGACCTCCCTGTCTCTGGATATATGGATGAATGAAAACAGCTAGCCATTCTGAAGAAATAGAAGTGATATCTGGCCAGTTACATTTCAATATTTAAGGATGCACAATGAAGTGAAGAAACATGAGAAATTCTTCAATTTTCAAAATGAAGAATAATTTTACTTTCATGAGAAAGAAACTAATCATCTTAGAAATTTTCTCCCCTGCTGTAACTCTGTTATGTTTCTATAGCATTTCGAATTTACTTGCATTGTTTGATTTTGTATCATTGATCTCCACTTCATGCACTCTAATGTATTGATGACAGCTTGAACAGGTTTGGGCACTTATAAATTCTGTTTTTTGAGGATCTATTAATTGGCTTGCCCAAACTTTGAAATTACTGACAGTGGAGTGTCATGAAGCTAAATCGATATATAGAGATTAACTTTATAAATTCTTCTCTGAATTTGATCTTATTTGTGAAAAAATGGCATTGAATGATCTCTCTATATCATTCTAAGAGACATCCTCATATGTGGAGGTCCCCGAGGTCTGCAGTCTCTTAAGACAGCTCCTGCTTGAAGAATTTGCAAGGTTTAACCAAGAGCTCAATGTGAAGAGTGAAACACTACAGGGCATTTCAGTTTGATTATTAATGCTGCAGTATATAGGTACTGCGTTTGCATGACAACATGGTGAAGGTGTATTAAGAGGTTAAGCCTAACCATGATGATCACAAGTTCATATTCTGTATGTTAACACTGGACAGGAAGATTACTAGTCCAAAAACAAGGAATCGTTCATTGCTGAGAACATAGGAATCGTGAACGACAGTTGCATTTACCTTTTGTAGCCCACTGTCCAAGAGCTGATACGATATAATATTTGGACATCCGACTCCCGGAGCCCATCCTACTTGAGTTCACTACGGGGAAACAAAAAGGAAATGAAGATTAATATAGTTGTTATTCCATTAGTGTTATTTTGTTCACAAGGGATTCTTGCAGGCTAATTTCCAGAATCCATCCTTTGTTTAAGCAGATTTAGCTTGAGTTGCACTCCGCTATGCGGGCATCGAGTTCGTATAATCTGTGAGTGAATTGCATGCACGCATTGGCAAAGTTGACTAATAAAGCAGACGCAGTAGCACAGAGAGGTAGAAAGAAAGATTTGCTGTATGGATTACCAAAGGTAATCAAATGGCTAGCATTTCTGAGACAATAAACCACTTGCAAATCAAATTAACCGAAACGCCACTTACATGAGTGCAATGAAGGGCTTATTTTACTCATTTTTTAGAAGCTTTATCTTCAGTTTCATCAATTGATCACCAGACAGTAGCGTTTCAGAATTTCCATGCTGCGACTGATAATTCTCCACAGCCAAGGGTAGTAGCTCAACAAGCTGGGAGGGAAAAAGAACATGGATTTTGTAATAGATGTCGGATAAAAAACAAGAGACTCAAATTGGCAGATGATCTTTCTTCGACAGAACCTGCATGATTGCCAAGGCCAACTCATATTTTTTTAACAGGAGGGGAGGTGTGTAATCTAGCAACTGTGATAAAAGAAGGCGTCAGAAAAATGATTGTTTACCTCAATAATTTCGAAGCTCATTTGTATTACTCTAGCATATCTTGCAATTCTCAATATGCGATTGCAGACATCCGCATTAGAGAATGAATCAACGCGAAGAAATTTGATAGTTACATCTTGTAGAGACATTAAATCCCGCGGTAGAACTTTGAAGAATATGCTTTCTCGCCACCACGAAGTAGAATCTAACTTCATTGACAAAGCTTGAAGATGTTCAGCTGAAACAGTAACATGAAAAAGGGTGCTAAACCCTGAACTAAGAGAGGCTCTGTGGACGTGGAGATCCAACGGGTACTCGAAGTTGCATCGACTTATCTCCAGATTTTTCATAGATGGACATTTGATGGTAACATGAAATCTTCGTAGCACAACACATTCAAGGATTGCTATATTTTCAAGTGATGGACAAGCGATCGAAACAAAGTCATTGCATCCAAAGTAGAATGACTGATAATTAGCTGCAGACAAAGGCAATGCCAACAGCTTCTTCTGTTCACTCAAGTGACATTTAATGTCAAGCTCTTGAAGCTTGCACCTGAAATCATTTA